>NC_142202.1:69637590-69822590 GCF_049639895.1 Pseudopodoces humilis | reverse complement strand
AGTGAAAAGGGTAAGGCCGGGAAGGGGAGCCGTGAGGAATCTCCAGTCCTTTCCCGCATTCCCTTCAAACCCGAAAGGCCGGAATATTAACTTTCTTCCCCCTGCATCTTGTCAATGCTATCATGGCTTTGATGGGAGGGTCTTCAAGGTGGCACATTTCTGAACTTAACCCCTTTTCAAACTAACTCTCTACCTCCCTTGTTAGTGCCCAGCTCTGAACTTCTGAAGAGTATTTTTGTGTGAGTCAGGGTTCATTCACTCGGGGGCTTTTGTAGGACTTTCTTCCTTTCAGCCCTCAGTGTGTTACACCAATTAAAGGACGACGTGCTGTAAATGTAATGGGCCGAGCAGTGATTGTTTTTGACAAGCAACAAAACACATAGATCCACCCCTTAGATTAGGCCGTTGAAGGGAGGTTCATGCCGGTCAGTTTACTGAATAGTTCATGAACTGTAATTCTGAGGGCTTGTGTGAAAGAAAATGTCTCTCTCCCTTTCTTTTCTTTTTTTTTTTTTCTCTCTCTCTCTCTCTTTTTTTTTTTTTTTTCTTTTCCCCTCTAAAAGAAGAAACACCAAGCATCTAGGGGGAAGGGGATGGCTTGGGAGCATGAGGGGAATTGGAGGAGAGCAGAGGTGGCTTTGTCTTGTCATTTAGCAAGAAAAAAAAAAGAAACTAACAGTCAAGCCACTTTATGTCACTAAACATGCCAGCCCCCTTTGCAGAGATGCTCCTCTCCATACATCTTTATAGGCAGCCTCAAGCTAATAACCTACCTGCTCCCATCCACTCAGTATTTTTATCTTGTTCAGAGCTCCCTCAAAGCTGAATCAGAAACATTTCACAGGAGGAAGAAAATGTGGATTAGAGTAGAACCTTTGAGAAGCATAAAACACAAGAAAAATTGTATCATATAATGGGCCTGATCCTGTTCCTCTTCAGCTCAGTGGAG
The DNA here is from genome assembly GCF_049639895.1 of Pseudopodoces humilis. NCBI lineage: Eukaryota > Metazoa > Chordata > Aves > Passeriformes > Paridae > Pseudopodoces > Pseudopodoces humilis. Next base: position 69,821,641 of record NC_142202.1, on the reverse strand, counting down.
GAGGGGTGGGAGAAAAGGGAAAATCCTCCATAACCTGTACAGGACCTGAGTCAAAGTGGTTTGGAAAATGGAAAATGATCCTTTCTCAAAGGGCCAAGGGGGTGCTTGAGTTATTTATTTAAGTCAAAGCAACTTGGATATTATCAGGGAAGGTGTAGGCACAATCACAGGCTGTGGAAAGAGTGGGAATAATGAGATGGATGCTTCTTCTTGAAAAGAAGAGCATTTCTTCAGCCTTTCCTATGGAAGATTATCCTGGGCATGTCACATTCTCTTTAATCCCAGAGGCATCTGCAGTCCTGCAGCTGCACGGGTACCACGTGTGGGCTTGTGAAGGGAACCACAATAGTTCTCCTCTGTGGAGATGGGCTGGGAGCAGATACAGCAAAGAAAGTACTTCAGATCCCTTTGAGAAGGAATATGCCTCTGCATGTGACTCCAAAAGTCAGCCTGTGGGGTGATCCCTGAAAAGTAGTCTACCTTGGGAATTCCTGCTGAAGAAACACAACATGATCTGCTCCTCACTTTTGCCTGGGCATCATTTCACCCCCCGAACTGATGAGTTAAATAAACGTTCTTTCTTGCATTCAGATATGTTGTTTCTCTAGGCATTTTTTAGTGACTCCCATCCTTGGCTAAATCCCTGTTAATTCCTGTGGGGCCCCAGCAAACCCCAATGGCATTTGTGGAAATTATGTGGGCAACTCTCACTCCAAGATCCAGAATTACTGCCATGCAATAACCAGATCAGAGCCATCTGAGCCTAGGTAGCAGCGCACAGCATTTTTTTCTAACCCTTCCTTCCTTCAGCTCAGTACAATGGGACCTAATTCCTGCAACACTTTTTTTGGATGCAGCAAGTTGTTTACACTGGTAATAAGCTCACTGTATGTGCTGTAAAATTTGTACTTGTTACTGCAGGAGATTAATGAATATGTGAATCACAGCTGAGGAGTTTAACTCTCATTGACTTCATTATGCAGAAGGTATCAGGAAACAAAAAGACACGTGTGCTAACTCATAAACAGAAGTACATCTCTAATTCCAGTCTGCAGGCCCCACTAGAGCAGACTTTACATCTGCTCCCCCAAAAGAACAGTGTGCTGCTCCTGCTGGCACACAGACCACAGTCATTTGAGGCCACAAATGCCGTAGGAGATGGGGACGCTGTGTGGATGATGGGCACATATCAAAGGGGAGATGGTTGTTTTGGAGGTGTGAGATCTGCTCCTGAGAGAGGTGGATCAGAACAGGTCAGTGAGTGCCCTGGCAAAGGATGAGATCACCATCTGATCTGTGTGTTTGATCAATGACAGTGCAAAATGCTGAGAAATACTACTGCATACACAGAAGTAGGTAAAAAAGGCTCCTCCTCTATTTCCCACCCTTCTCAGCAGTAGTGGGAGAAAGCTCCACCTGGTTAAATTAATTGGGGGTATTTCTGCAGACAGAGGCATCCTGGAGAATCTATTCTTGTTCCTTTTCAACCAGGTCTTTTGAAAGACTTAGCTCAGGAAAGCTAAGGAAATTTTCAGGTTGGGACATAGTATTCTATGTAGCCAAGCAAAACAAGTTATAAATTTGTAAACATTTCTGTCATGCAAATGGCCCATTCTGGTTGCAGTAGGGCAATTCTCATTTGGGAGAGAAAGCATAACCTGCACAGGGGTTGCCAGTTGTACGTAATGTAGCCGTCCTAAGCCTGTGCCAAACAACCTTTCTGCTATGCCAAACCATCCCAGATTTTGTGTAAATTTATTACACCAAGCACACAGCAGCTGTTTAATTGCAGAGAATTTAGGACAGGAAGTGAAGAATAAATCTGCATCCAATTGAATCCGCAGCATATAATTATCTGGAGCACAAATGGGTAAATAACTAAAACTAATGTGTCTAGGAAAATAAAAGCACACATATAGACACATATTTGTGTGGGGAATGGAAGTGTGTTTCATTCAAGTAAAATGACTCACTAGCACTGTTCCCTTGATCTGGCTCCAAGTGTTTGCAGTGTGCCTCTGATTCTTTCCTGAACAGTGCTACATGACTACAAAGCATGGTAACTTTTCTCCAGGTGTTACATAGTACTTTGCAGCAGCAGCAGATCTCATGACCTGATGGCTCAGAACAGTAGGCAGGAGGAAATCAGCCTGTAAATTCATGATGGAAATTAATGGAGATTTGTGCTGTATGAGGCTGGCTATACTCTCCTCCAAGGGACGAAGATGAATGAGAAAAAAACCACCTACTTTCACCAGCGAAGAAATGAGCGTGTTTGTGGCTTCCACAGAACCAGAGAAAATGAGGACTGAGAAACATTAGTTTTTATTTATCTCATCTCAGAGAGAAGTGCAATGTTTTTCAGTCTTTTTGCAGTTCTGTACTTTTCCCAAGGAGAACAAAGAAGGAGTGTGGGTGTGTTTTTTTCCAAACAGGTTTTAATTTTTGCTGATTGCTGAGAAAATTCATACTGGAAAATGAACCAGTAGAAAAGTATACATTCAGTGAAGGTAGACAGGCTGCAGTAAGCTGCTCCTTTCCCCCCAATCCCAAAATGTGGGGAAAGTTTTCTGTCTTGTAGAGAGATGATTGACAAGTAATGTAATCTCCTGGGGAGATGGTTTTCAGATCTCCTCCCCGAATAGATGTCGAAAGCACCATCCTGCTTATCCAAGTTAATACGTTGTGAATACAGCACTGGGTAGCTGCATGCAGCAGGACTGCTGCAGTCTGAAAAATCTGTAACCCACATTTACTCATAAATATGGTGTCCAGAAAGAAAATGTGCCTACTAATCCACTCCCTGCATTTTCCTTCTTCTCCTCTATGTAATTTTCTGTGGCTTTGCATAACCATTGGACATTCATGTTAATGCTGTATACCCATTCCTGAAGCTATGAGCCACTTTTGCAATCTTCTTAGCTCTCAGGGTTTCTCAAACAACCCACTGCAAGGGGGAAAAAAATCCACCAAACTAATCATACACATTCCTTTAGGTGGAATAGTTTATTAAAGATTTTAAATTTTTTTTTAGTGGAGATATTTTTTGGAGATGAAGCAAACAGAGAGGATCAAAGCAATTTTTCATTACTGGGTGGCTGAATGATGGTTAGTGAGACTAGAGGAGATTGACTGTTTTGTAGAGAGATTAGCAGAATTCACATTGCCGCTGAATGAAAGGTGGAGGAGGCAGAAACCCTAAACAAGTGAATTCAATTACTTATGAAAGGAATAGGGTAAATGAGGATTCTCTCTTTGGGTTTGCTCCAGGAAATATTTCTGAAAAGTTTGTTGAAGAATACCAGTCATCCAAACCCTAATTTTGCTATTATGTAAAAACTCGTTGCTCCATGGCAGCTTGTGATTTGGAAACGCTTCCCTTGTTTTGTGTACGCTGTTGGCATGTCACCTCTTCATTTAATTTCGTTCTCAAATTACACCACCCAGTGCAACTTGTTTGCACATGTGGCAAGGGTTTCAAAAGGAATATAAACCTGATCCCAAGCCCACCGGAGTTAAAGAACACATCCTCCTCAGCTTCTCTGGATAACAGCCCTGGCGGAGGGAGCGGTGAGCCACCTCCACGGGCTGCGGGTGTGATCGCTGCTTCTGGGAGGTTTGCTGTGCTCTGAGCTCCGCCGTGCCCTGGCACAGCCTGAGACAGCCTAGAGTTCATGACCTGGGAGTTTAGAATTTCAGTTTATCTGCTGTGTGGCAACATTGTAAGCAATATGGCATGGCAGGAAGTGGCATTTGTTCCATGGGCTGTTAAAGCAAGGTCTGTTGATTAAGAGGCAGCATGTTTTCGGTGCAAGCCTCCATCTCTTTTGGGCCCCCCTGGAGTAGGACAGCCCTCCCAGGTGTGCAACACTCTCCCCTCTCTCCAACACATTTGAGGGTGCTAAACACAGAGGGATCCCAGCTCCCTTAGGACCTGCAGGAACTCCAGATCAAGGACTAAGGGCTGAGGCAGTAAGTCCTGCAGGACTAGGTAAGGAGAAGGTTTCCCAATGGCACTACTTCCCCCATCCTGATGTACCAGAAGACATTGCTGAACAGACTCAGAGTGAAGAGACATTGATGTTCCTGCAGATGTTCCTTCCAAGAAGAGATTTCTCCTTTCCTCACCAGCTGAGCCCCTGCCATCCCCAGAATTGTCTCTTACTGCTGCAAACCTGACGTAACCTCACTGCCTTCCTACCTCCCACCCTGCCTCAGTCTGTACCTACCAACTTACGTTCCCTTCCCTGTGGGTGCCTCTGCCCCTCCCAAATTCCCCAAGCTCAAGGGACACAGTTCCATACTTTTGGGCCTATCAAAACCCCCTCCATAGTTTTAGACACCATAGAAAAGCCCCACAGTTTCTCAGCAGTCAGAGTTATTGGGAAAGGTGCTGTACAGGATGCAGGGGACAAACTGGTCTCTGCCTTTCTTCATCTCCTAAATCATGTCCTCCGTTTATCCTGTCCCCTCCCAATCTTTCCTCTCATCCATTCCCCCTGTGGTAGGTGAGGTTACATTTTATTCACTCAGTTCATAAGTGTATTTTGTCTATGTGGTCTGCAAGTTTAGACGGGGAGTTAGATTGATAAGAACAAAGGATGTTTTTTTGAGGATCCATCTCAGCTTTTTTTTTTCACTTGATGGAAAAGCAAAAAAAAATAAATAAAAAATTCATCTTTCCAAGACTGATATGAAGGTCTTACCCACACTGCAGAGCTGTCAGGAATCATGAAGGCAGATCCCCCTCTGCAGCAGAGCAAAAGAACTACCCCAACCAAACATGCTGGGTTGACCACAGGTGCTGGACACGTTGGTAAAGGGTGGGTGTGTAATGAGTTATCTTTTCAACTATTTCCAAGGTCCACCCTTGGAGGACACCTTTACTCTTCTCCCAGTGCCCACAACAAAAAGAAACACTCTGAAAACAGTTTCAGGGGAAAACTGCTGCCTTAATGGAGCAGAGGAGAACCGAGGAGGTAAATCTGCAGCTGGGGGGAGCAGGTGCTGTTCCATGAAAGGGAATGAAGCTGTGCTGCTCTCTTCCAGCTGATGATGTGACCTACAGTCCTCAGCTGTAAAATGCATGCCACATACAACATGTAACAGACTGTCTTCCTCACTGGGGGCGTTCCTGTTTGCAGGAGGAGCTCAGGAGACTGAAACAAAGTCTTGGGCTTGCTTTCTGCATCCCTTCTCTAATACATTGTTAGCCAGCTTCTTCTTTACTCTGTATGTCTATTGCATTCCAACATCCCAATTTTTGCAGAGTTCATTTCTTGCCCAATTTCTTATGCCTTTGACTGGTGTTTTACTGATCACAAATCCTCTTAATAGTTTGTCCAAGACTTTTTGCATTCTCCAAATATCTGGCAGTTTCAAATCTCATGTATAACTCAGGACTGAGCTGTGAGGTATTTAGGATCATTGGCTTGTACTAGAACAATTTCTGGTTTCTAAAGTTTTCCCACCTTTTACATACTTTCCTCTTTGATGAGACAATGACAGTTCTGACAATGACAGTTCTCCAGTACTCAGGGATGACAGCATTTGCATTATTACACATTAGATTTTCTAAGTTCCTCAACATGTTACATCCAAAGTGGAATCTTTGGGAAGTATCTACATTTCTCTGGCATATCTGATCCTAGAGCAGTTTTCAGGACACACACTGGAAAACTTTTGTTTAAGTGAACCATGTTGTGGAAGTCAAGGGACTGTCCTCTCTTCTAGAGTGCCCCTCTTGAGCAATCTGGCTCAGGGAAACATTTGAAACTGACTTCCAGCAGGCAGCTAGAATAAGTTGTCTGTAGCACCTTTCTTATTCCAGGGAATGTGTGTGACTATATATTCCACTACTTTTCCCACTTGTAGGCAACCTGCCCCTCTGAACTCCTCTTTATTAAGGCTCTGGATTACTTAGACCATCGTTGATATTAGATCTTTATAAATGAAAGACAAAATCTTCACATTCACACAACGTATATTTTCTTTTTCTTTCAGAGCAGCTTCCCATCTGCAGGGACTTGTGTCTGGGTCCAGAGGGGCTACAAACCCCCTATGTGGTCTTAACATTGGATCTGCCAAGAAAAAGGAAACCCTGATTCTGAAGTGGTTAAATCTCTCATGCCACTGCAGTTGGTGGTTTCTTACCCAGTTTATATAGTGAGTCTGCAATATTGGCAAACCCACAAATAAGGTCTTCGTAGTAAATTCAGAGCCCCACAAAACTCTGCACATCTGTGACTGCCTGGGAAATTGCCCAGTCCTGTGCACAGCCATATTTTCCTTTTTTCTAGAGAAAACTCTCTCTTGCCAGGTTGTGTGTCCATGAGAAGGAGCCCCTTTTCAGAGCAACTCTCATTTCAGGAAGCTCAAGTTCAGTGGTAGCCTTGATCTGATCCCAGGCTAGTTGTAAATGCAGCCTTTCTTACCAGCAGTCTCTGAGTGTGCCCTGAGCCATCTCGGCAGAGCAGACAGGCTGAGAGGGACCTATTTTGCAGTGACTGCTTCCAAGATCACTCAGTGTCAGCCAGAAGCCGGCACTTTCAAGTGCTGCTTACTGACGCAGTAGAAATGCTGTCTCCTGCCTTTCACCCCTGCTCTTTGCTTCCACTGCCACTTGCCAACTCTTCTTAAAACTAAGTATGGAAAGCAGGCTGAGATATCCAAGGTGTTATTCTCTCACGGCAGTGGCTGCACCTACGAGGGTGTTACTTCTTTCAGCATGCTCTACTTTGTCCCAAGGCAGGCAGTACCTCCTCCCCTCACCAGACCTGTGGATGATGTCCAAGTTACTGCTGAAGGCACCTTTAGGTCTTCAGTGGTCTGTACAATGCCTTCTCCCCAGACAGTGTGGGGCAGTTTAATGGGTCATTGCCTCTAAAGATGAGCCTCGGGTCTTCATTGTGAAGTAGAACAAGTGACTTCAGGACTCAGAGGAGCTATCCTTGATCCCTTACCAGAGGCAGAGCTTCACAGTTTTTTTCATTAACTAGAGTAATTAAAAAGACGTCTGACCCAGCACTCACACTCTCTCTGTTTGCTGCCCATAACTCACAACTGCACAATCACCATATGTTCTGGCTCTGTTTGCGTTAGCAAGAATTTTGGCTCAACAGAGGACTGCAACAATTATTGGCCTCCAAATCTGCACTGCCTGCAGCCTGGGGGAGTTCCCTTCATATAAAATTTAGCTGGCTTCTCTCTGGCCCAAACAGCCCACCACACAAGTGGTGCTGCTCAAGTGGTGTGCTCTGACAGGAGATGAGCTTGAGAGCACTTCAGAGGCTTTGTGACAGGGCCAGCCTGCAGCAAGTGAGGATCATCACAGCATTAGCTTCAAACTGCACTTCTGCTCCAAAGCAACCTGCCTATGCAGGCACCACCCCAGATGCACAGCTGCATTCACTGCCAGGATTTGCCAGATCTCAAGCTGCATCTTGGGTCCTCCTCAGCTTTCTTTTACTATCTATGACCCTTCTACTTCCTTGTACTTTCAGGTCAATAAGTTCCACCTTTTCCCCTCCAAAACTGGCCAAGGGCTTTCACTGGGTACCACCAGTTACTCCATTTTGGCCACACTCCAGGCTATAGTTATTGTGGTATTTCTCTACCTGCTCCCCTTAAATGAGCAGTTAACAGGGCTTAGCAAACATTTTCTTCTTTGCACAAACCAACTTCATCTTTCCTTCTAATCACTCTGAAGTCCTACAAGGAGGATTCCCATCCTGTGTTCAGACTCTTGTCCATGCTCACGGTGCCTGCAGCACTGAGCTCCTCTCTCTCTGCCCCACAGCAATGTCCCCCTTCAGCACACAGCTGCAGCTGAGCCCCGTGACAAATTCCAGCACCTCTCAGAATGGCTCTGGCCTCCTTTTGCTGGTCTTTGCAGGCCAGGCCAAGTCCAGCTGAGTCCCTCCAAATGGGTCCATTGCCAAAGCCTCTTGGCAGCCTTTGCTGGAGGTGTGCCAGGAGGGAAGGTTCCTCAGGTTCTTCCTAGCTTGGGTAGATTCTCCCCTTCTCTTCCCTGAGACCCCAGTGAGCCCCAGTCTACTGGGAAGGTTTCTGGCTTTGGAATGTGTGTCTCAGTTTGGAAACTAAGCTTCTTTTATTTTTTATTTTATTTTTTTGCTGCAGGTAATGTTTCAGACTTATTTGGTTCCTGGGAAACTGGACTGTTGCTGTCCATCTTCTCTGGTACAAGAGTTCTGGGCATGCCTTCTCAGACCATTCACTGCAATTTTTTTAGCCAGTTTCTTATGTTTGGTACAGTTTGACTTCATTCTTTCCTGTTTCTGCAGTTATGACAGTGTTATAAAGCTAGGCAGTAGAAGTCCTCTAACAGCCTTAATTCCACATCAGGTTTCTGACTTTTGCAACTTTTTGATTTCCTTGTGCTGTTGGTATTTTTAGCTTTTTTAATCCTCACTGCTGTCCTGCTCAGTTAGTAACCCCCAAGCTTGCCAAAGATTCCTTGGCCTCCTCTGTCCCCGGAAAAGCTGCTGGTCCTCAGCCATCTGGTTACTGGTTCCTTATTCATTTATTTTGAACTTGTTCCAGCTTCTGCTGCCCCTAAAAAATTTTACCTCCAGTCTCAGGCCATCTCCTAAGCCTTTCAGCAAAGCCTTCAGATGTTGCTTTAATCCCTTCTGCAAGGTCTCATGCTCTTTTCTTGGATCTTTAGACCTTATTTTAGTCACTTGTGATAGCCTCCATTTCTGCAGGTTTTGTTCATAGAATTCCACAGGAAGTCTCAGTGCATGGCAGAGCACAGCATTCCTGTTTTCCTTTCTCTACTGGAAACAGCTCATTTGATATAAACTGGAATTGCATTTGCCTACTTGGCAACCCTATAACTTTGGAGTCTCATGGTCAGAGTGTGGTGAGTAAGAGAAGGAGGTACTTTTTCCCCCCTTTTGCATTTCTATGTAATGAACTTCTGGCCTCAAGCAGAGATGCTTCCAATTCACCTTTAAATGTTTAAATGTTTGAAAACATTTTGCACAATTACCAACCATCTCCATTATATTTGTAAAGGCCATCATCTCTTCCTGAATAATTCCGTCCTCCTTTTTATAGCTGATGCTGCTCTATTTTGCATCCACCTATTTATTAAACATATAAATATTCTTGAGATATTCCAGGAGTGAAATTCCCTTCCAGCACAACCTCAGCATAGCCAGCTGTCTTCTCTAGCCAGCTCCTTTCCCACCCCACACTCTGCAGTGGTCCTTCATTCCTCCCACCAGATGTTACATGCTGGAGTCCCTTGACAAGAAAATGCTTCTACTTTCACTCAGTTTCAAGAATGAGCCTAACTCAAATGAAGCTGTTCTCCAGATCCTTTGTATACTCCAAGGAGGGGAGTAGGCATGTTCAGGGCACAGTTTGTCTTATCTTGACATGGGAGGTTGGAATAGGTCAAAATAGCGAGATTTACAGGTGGTCCCCTGCCCACTGTGAATAGAAAAAGACACTCAGGACTCAAAAACAGGAGCAGATGACTATAGTTAAGTGGAATTATCTACCTTCTAGATACTCAGACTTTCCCTTAAATACCTTCCATTATTCTTTTAAAGATGGCAGGGGAAGAAACTGCATAAGCAGCCAAAACCAGGCTCCAGAGAACTTCTATCAGTTTTCAATGGCCTTCTGTTGACTTGTCTCCTGTAACTGATTCCTTCCTGTGCCATTTTAAAAAATTTAAGTTAAAAAACCTCAAAGCCAGTGACTTCTCAGTCGCTTGTAAGTGTTGCTATATAGAATATAGTTAGAAAACAGCACTAGTGTGCACCTTTTACCAGCCTTCTCAAAGCTGTATTAACTGAAATCACTGTAAAATTGTGTTTGCAGTGACTTTTGTTTGCTTTGCTCCCAGTGGCAGATGCCAAGGGGAAAAATATCACATGAAAAATGCAGTAAAATTCCATACCAAGGATACAAAAGGCCACCCCAGGACCATCAGCTGAGAAAAAATCATCTCTAAGTCATTATATTCTCTTGTTTGGTATGTTTCTTACATCTGTAGCTACAATAAGCTTCTCCCACACTTGAGATTTGATCCTGCCCATACACCTTCATTAGTAATGCACTGATTACCAGGGATTTTGTACCAATGCTGTTCAACAGTGCCAGAAAATTCATTGCAGGAGTGCTGAAGCTAACACTGACATGAGCTCTCCATATGGAAGATGTAGTGGTATGAAAATATGTCTAAGCAACAGAGACCCTGTGTTGCCCTACCCAGGATGATTTCCAAAGCCTCCCAGGGATGCCACCTTAAATTTAGGAACCCGCCTCTACTCAGAGTCCAAAACTCTCAAAGCCACAGGACTGCTACTGGAAGACAAAAGGAAGTAGGAAAACATAAAAATCCAATGTAACTCTTGAACAGCCTCTGCTGCTCCATAATAAAAGAATAATAGTGTGTGGCCCTCTTATAGCACTTTATCTGGGGATCTCAGTGGTTACACAATGGGTGAGTTAGTTTGTCTCAGCCTAAACCAGAAAAATGTCCAAAACAGAGCTGTGGGAACACAGTGCCTCTCCTGTTGAAATCACAAGCCTCTGGGAGCCCTTCAACACATGGAAAGAGCCTTGCTCATGGAATATACTTCTTCCATCTCCATGACATGGTTTAGCTCCAGCTGGCAACCACACAGGCACTCACACTCACACACACACACCCCAGTGGTGTGCGGAGGATAATAGGAAAAAAAAGATAAAACCCATGAGTTGAGATAGGAACAGTTTACTATTGAAAATAAAATATAATAATAACAATAGCAATATTAATAATAATAATAATTTTAAAAATAGTGGTAATGAAAAGGAAGACAACAAAAAGAGAGAGATAAAGCCCAAGAGAGGCACATTATACTCAGCACAATTGCTCACCACGCACTGACCAATGCCCAGCCCATCCCCAAAGCACAATCAGCCCCTCCCAGACAACTCCTCCATCTTATATACTGAGCATGGTGTTCTGTGGCGTGGAATATCCCTTTGGCTAGTTTGAGTCAGCTGTCCTGGCTACGCTCCCTCCTGGCTTCTTCTGTGCCTCCTTGCTGGCAGAGCATGAGAAACTGGAAAGTCCTTGATTTTGGGTAAGCACTACTTAGCAACAACTAAAACATCGATGTGATACCAACATTGCTCTCATGCTGAATCCAAACCATAGCACTGCACAGGATGCTAGGAAGAAAGCTAGCTCTGTCCCAGCTGAAACCAGCACACTCCCTTTAGGCACAGGGAGGATGCAGAAAAGCTGAGGGTCGCACAGAGCGTACCAGAACCAGAAACAACGTACGGCATTTCTTTAGTACTGCTTCTGTGCTGATACTTATGACATCTCCTGCATACTAAAAATATAAAGTAAACTAGAACTATTTTATGAGAGAGCTTGAATTAATATATATATATATTGCATATAAATAGCACATATATTATATATACGTATAAATAATACATTGTACAGAAATATATAGGCAATGAGGTAGATGTGTGCCTTGTAAATATAAAAACTTGCTTTTTCTTGGCATTTTACATGCAAATTCTTTTTGGTAGAGAAATTCATGCTCACACGAAGAAACTTTTTACAGGAATTTGAGGTGAAAGAATAAGTGCAAGATATTTTTAATAGCATTTTGGTCTTTAACGGTCCGGAATTCTGCATAATTTATCCTGAACACCAGCCAGTTAAAGTATTATTCCTCCAACTGTTTTTTTTCAAAAATATTTTTAAGACATTTTGTGCCACCTGCTGCATAGGATATAGACCTCTAGATATCGAAACAGCTCTTGATTCCTCATGTTTAAAACCCTCAAACCAATGGCTCCAGGCAATAGTTTCCAGCACATTAGAGCTAGGACAGCATTGTTTAAATGTAAACATCCTAGACTGCAGAAATCCTTGTCTTTGCCTTCCTCCCCTGGAAGGTGACAGCTTCCCATGTTCAAACAAAACACTTCTCCAATGCTAGGTCACTTTCTTGGTCCCAACACCGAACAGGCTGGACTCGCTCTAGCCACTGTCCTTGACAGAGCTTCTTTCAATGTGTAGGGAAAGTGGTCAAAGCTAAACCAGCAAAAAACTCCAGCTAGTCAGTTCTCCCAGTACGTTAAAATATACACATGTTAAAATGCCAGGACTGTCCAACATCTCACTTGAAATTCTCCATAGCAACACCAATTTGGTACTGTAGTTGCGAAAGGGAGCATAACAAAAATCTAAGATCTACAAAAAAGGCCCTTCAACTTTAAAGTGAACGTATTCTTGGAGAAGTGGAGAGTCCGTCGTGCAGATGGCTGTTTGCTCTCACTGCTGGGAGCAGACACTCTTCAGCGAGGAGGAAAGGGGAGTCAGATAGCGTATTACCATGCAAAAGCAGCGAGCTCTGCCTATGATGACTGCAATATTAACTCCCAGGGCTTCCTGCGGCTGAGAGGCAGCGGCGGCAGCGAGTTTCACTTGCCCCCTGCCCCCCACCCCCCAGCTTCCAGGTTCAATAAAGATTACATCATGGAATAAGTATGCCATGTAAGCCTGAGAATCAAAGCCGTCACAATTGGCGGCTGTTTAACTGTAATGTCGCTGAAACACACACTCCCCCTATGTGCACACACTTTCCCCCGCACCCCTCCCGGCCCATCCCGAACCCTCCGCGCCTCCTACGATTAAGGGTAGTGTTATTGGGGAGAGGAAAACCTGATCAAAACTGTCGACCGCAAACTGACAATTTTCTATGGATTCAATAAAGGCCACCTTAACGATTTCCCTAATTAATGGATGACATCTTTGGCTGGAGGAGAGGCGCTGTATTCTACTCTGCCTTAGTCTTTGTTAACCTTCTAATTAACTTTCGTAGGTCACCCAGGTCTCCCAAACCTAAAAGTGAAGAGAGCCATTGTGCTAGAAGCAGTAAACTTACTTTTTCTGCCTGGGTACTTAAAAGGGAGAACGATTATAGGCAGGGAAAAATAACTCCATTTAAACTCTTTGTGACTGCGCAGAATGCATAGGTCCCTGCCTTAGAAAATAATTGAAACACCTTTTATGCCAATATTTGCATGCATAATACACCAAATTAGCAAATATACATCTAAATTCAGCTGCAGTTCCAAATTGATTAGAGATTTTGAGGGGTTTTTGGTCTTTTTTTTCTTTTTTGGTTTTTTTTTTGGAATGAGAACTTCGGTGGGTCAACAAAAGGAATTGGATTTCTTGAGCAAATTGCAACTGCAACAGCCACCAGCTTTTTACACGGCATGATCTCCAGCAAAGAGCCTGGGCTAATAGTACACACACACACACACATTCTAACACTATAATATTAGGCCAGATTAATCCCTGTGGTAAGACCATTGAAGTCAATGGAATTGTATCAGAGATGAATTTGGTTCACTGCCTTTTGTGGAATCTAATATGAATTGACCATTGAGCTGGAGGCATCAAAGATGATAAATGCAGCCCTCTTTCAAACAGTCTGATGCAACCCAAAAAAGGGCAGGCAGAAGGCATTTAGGATGGGTGGCCTTTTCTTCTGTCTACAGTTTTCTCAGGGAAATTCTGCCCTCATTCACGCCCATTGACTGAAGTCAATTAAATTATTTTAATAAATTGTAATTAAAATTCACAGTGTACAATGAAAGATTGGAACTTCATAGCACAACTTGACTAATAAACCTGAAGTTAATTGCTTCTTGAAAGTAAAGATTTAGAGTGCTTCTTTGGCTTACAGAAGAGACATGAAATTAATTGTTCGAAGTTTTTTCTACTCAGCAGACAACAGAGAAGAGTAGAAGAGAGTAATAATTGTTCCCCAATATAAACATACAGATGTACAACCCTGCACAAATATCTGACTATGCAACCTACATTCTTGGACAGGATGAACTGAGCTTAAAATTTACATTAAAGAAAAACCTGAAACAGTATGGTTTGGAGAAATTTTTTTATTAACTGAGGAAGAAGCCTGATATAGTAATTAAAACCGGCTGGAAAGTCAGGGTAACTCCAGACTTATCTTTCACTGCCATTGTTTCACAGTGGAAAATGTCTGCTTTGGCCTTGATGCAGTTTCTCCCTCTTTAGAGAAGTTATGTGTCAGTGAAGTAACATAAAAAAAAACCCAGAAGGCCTTGAAATAATCAAGTGTAAAAGCTTCAGCCATGCAAAATGCAAGATGCCCAACCAAGAGTCTGAGTTCATGAAATTCTTATTTTGATGGTTTGATTCTGGCACCATGTACATATTTTATAGTAGAATAATTGGCACATACATTGACATCTACTGCTCTTTACTCTCCAAACAAGTGATGCAAAGTATGTCAGTGAACCATCCAAGGGTCCCTTGATTGCCCTGGAAACATCTTGGCTGTAGATAAACAAGACCTAAATCTCTGAGGAAATTTTAGTCATGTCACCTATCAAAAATGTCCTTAGTTGAACAGGCCTTTTATGTTTCTGGCTGCAGCATCCTGAAGGAGGTTTGGCATCATATGGGACTGATTGATGGGGAAAAATTTCAAGTTACAGGAATTGGATCAAGGTACAGAAAAGCAGCAATTCACTTTCCTTCCCTCTGGAAGTCTCATCCCTGGACAGCTGGAGGACTAATGAAGGCCCAGGGCTCTACCATGCTCCCGCTGAACACCACAACCAGGCAACGTTTTACCTGACCATTCAGAGGAGAGACAAGCGATCCCACATCAGTGGCTATGCACTGCCCTTTATAGCATATAAAAAACTTTCAGTCCCCAGCATCAGGCTCTCCCTCAGGAGGAGTATTGGTACTAAAGCCAGAGGTCTTCAGAGAAGGGCATTGCTGTTAAACTCTCAGGAAAACCAGGCTCATTCTCAGACACTGACACAAACATCCCATGGGACATGGAGATGGGGGGGATTCACCTCACCTGACTTTTAATATCCATGTGACGTTTTCTGCACCTGAGCCTTGTGAGACTGAATGCCTTGAGAGTCAATGGAAGGTAAGACACCATACAACTCTACTAACCAAGGAGCGTTTATTTTGGAGATATGGTACAGCAAGAATGAGCTTTCCCACTATTGACTATGAGAAGTCCACATACAAAGCTCGAACATTTGTAACTAGTAATGCAAATGCCTGTCTATGGGCAGATGAATCCCACCTTCAGTCTCTCTACACCTTGGTTTCCCATTTGTGAGAAGGACATAATGATTTTTCCATTCTTCCATTTTCTGCCCTTTTTTCCCTCCTAAACTGTAAGGCCCTTAATGACCTGTCTAGGATTCACCCAGCAGGAAGTGGACAGCTACTTGTAGGGCACCTACTAAATTGATATTTTAATGAAGTAATTAATTTCATCCAAATTCAAAATCTAAAATAGATTTGAGACATGCATCACTTTTTTTTTTTTTCTCAGAACAAGGGGAGATGAATACAACCAAGTCTGCAATTTGGATTTTTAAAGTCAAGTAAAATTAATCTCCTCTGTTTGGTTAATACAATACCATTCACAACAGAGGGCTCTGATAAAAATAAGTCAAATTTCTTGTGGTACTGTTTTAACTGCCCCTGCATCTTAAGTAATCAAATGACTAATTAATTGGGAAAAAGTAGTTAATACACAGTAGAATAAAATAACATTTTTCTCAGTGTCATAGTTTAACCCCAGCTGGCAACCACACAGCTGCTTTCACACACACACACACATACACACACACACACACACACACACACAGACACCTCCCACTGGTGGGTTTGGGAAGCAGAATCAGAAAAAAGTTAAAACCCACAGGTTGAGATCAGAGCAGTTTACTGATTGAAATAAAATATAATAATGACACTATGATAATAATTTTAAAGAAAAGGGAGACAACAAAAAGACAGAAAAAATAAAACCCAAGAAACACAAGTGACATACAGTACAGTTTACTCCTGTTGACTGAATCTCAACACATTATGGAACTACTCCCAGCCCCTCCCAGACAATTCCTCCCAGTTTGAAAACTGAGCATGACATTCTAATGGAATATCCCTTTGGCTGGTTCAAGTCCCCTGTCCTGGCTATCCTCCCTCCCAGCTTCAAGTGCACCTCTTCTTGGCAGAACATGAGAAACTGAAAAGTCCTTGACTTTGTGTAAGCACTACTTAGCAACAACTAAAACATCAGTGTGTTATCAACATTATTCTCAAACTGAATCCAAAACACAGCACTGTACCAGCT
The DNA here is from genome assembly GCF_049639895.1 of Pseudopodoces humilis. NCBI lineage: Eukaryota > Metazoa > Chordata > Aves > Passeriformes > Paridae > Pseudopodoces > Pseudopodoces humilis. Next base: position 69,805,430 of record NC_142202.1, on the reverse strand, counting down.
ACGAGGAAGAAAACCAGCTCTGTAACAGCAAAAACCAGGACACTCAGGAAACAATTTAAAACTAATTGTTTCAAACTAAATGAAATTAATGATATGTAGAAATATTTCACATCATCTGGGACACTTGTTATTTATCTTCTTGACACAACACAAGGGTTGTGTGTACCCAGAACTGGAATTAACTGTCTGACTCTTACAGTAAAGTAATTTTTCACGGTTTGTGAAAGATGCCTCCTTGCAGTTCATTTTCTAGAGGAAATCAGTTATTTTTACCAGTAGTGTAGATCCTGGTAGTGTGCAGTTAAATTAAATCATGCTCAGATGTCATCTAGAAATAACAATGTCATACAAATAACCATAAAAAGCATTTATGAACAGAGTGTAAACCAGGGCACCTAAAATGCATTTAATTTGTCTTGTCACAACAGAAACATGACCCTTTTTAGGTCAAAATGGAGTGAGGTCCAACCCAGCTCATTGAATCCACTGCTTTGGCAAGACCGGAATTGGACCCAAGGTACTGTAAATGTTCCAACTCCAGTACAATTGCCTGGACTTGAAATTCCACCTTTCCACCTTGCCACCTTCTCTGAGAGGTGTGATGAGCTGGCTCCCCAGCCCAGGAGGCCTGTATGGGCTTTCTCCATCCTCTGAACTTTCCTGTGGGTGAGAAGCCCATGGTCTCAACAGAAACAGAGATGTCAGTCCTTGTCTTTTGCAACTTTAGAGTGAGCTCAACTCTCAAAAGTGACCTTACACAAAGCACAGCAAGGCTGAATATTTGTTGCCTTTTGGTGCTTTTCATACCATATATGTTTCATTTACAGGAAAAAATGTAATGTTTCTTTCCCTGCTTGATGGTCTGGCAGAAGCAGCCTGGGCTCTGAGCGGCGGAAGGCTTGAAAAAGGTGTGAAATATCAACTCTACCTTGTTGCCCAATTTATGCCAGCAAACATAGTGCCCATGCACAGATCACCCTAGTAAAGTTTCAGTACAATAACTCCGCTGCTCTTAGAAGCTAAAAAGCACCTATACAGCTCTTTAGATAGAAAAAAAGTGCAATTCTTATTTTTATTTCTCCACAGGCCCCTGTACAGTGTCAGAACTTTGTGCTTGAGCAACACTAGATTTACAGTCTGACACACGGGAAGGGTGACTGAGCTGCTCAGCACTGTCCAATAGTAGACAGGAAGAAAAGTAGGTACTTTATCCCCAGGAGAATGTTTTTTAACTTCCTCCTGGTTGATACAGTTACTTGTATGTTGATTTAGGGCACTGAAGAGAAAATGTGAAGGGAGAGCACTTTGTTCAGTCCTAGTGCAAGAGCCCATTGCTGAACTCTAGAGTCTCTTGATAGGAAGCAAAAGTAACAGGCTCAGAAGACAGATCCATCTGACCGAGATGCAAATCCAAACACCTGACAAGTTCTGAGGATTCCAAGGTTTTTATATGGACAAAAAATGAAAATTAGAATTCATAGGTTCTTCCCTATCTGTTGCTATTTCATTTTAAATTTTTATGCTTCCCAGCTACACCAACCGAATCAGGACCGTGGACTTTGGAAACCTTTATGGTCACACCTCAAACTAGATTAAAATGTCAAAATCCCTTGTACATAATGGCACTGCTGTGTCCCCAGTTCTCCTTGCACTGTGCACTCCATTATGTCTGCCAGCTGTGGTGCCCATCCCTTTCTCCTGTTCTCTGCTGCCTTACTGTGTGTTCGTGGTAAACATCTGTGGAGGTTTAGATTTGTTAATTTGAGTTTTTTGGCTAATGCACTAAATAATGTGGTGGGTTTAGCACTAGCTAAAATTTCTAGTGCACTTCTAGTGCACTTACTTATTTTTTGCTGTGAGATATGGAATAGAAGAAGGGAAAAATAGGCTTAAAACTTAAAAGGTATGAAGACAACTTTATTAACAGGACTGAAAGAATAAGAGGCATCAGAATAAAACTTTTAGAACAGAAAAAAGTTTTCTTCTCTTTCCCCTGTTTGATCTTTTTTTTTCTTAACTGATAACATAGAGATAAAACTTGGGATTTTAAATTAGTTTCTGACTTAACAATAGTCTTTAATTAGTTTTTGTAGGGAGAAGTTTTTTTTTGGTGCAGTTTCTTCTTTCTTACTAAATATCAATTAATGAAAAACTAGCACAACATTCCTTTTCCTCCTCACAGTCACTGATTTGGCTTCTCTTGCTGATTTTTCAGCTTAAGTCCTATATTAAGAACTCCAGTTTCAGCTGCCAGCTCAACAGAGAGTTACTGACTTCACAGCATAGCTGTTTCTGCCTTTTACACCTTGTGCATTCTCCAGTTACCTTTTGGCTACTCTGACTGTCTTTTTATTCCCACCTTTTTGTCACTCCTGGTGATAGGCACCCCCAACTCTTCTCTTAGCTTCCATTGTTGCCCTTCCCCAAGCAGTAACCACTAACTCTTCCAGCCTCTACCCTGCCTTATTTCATCCAGGCACGTGGTCTGATGAATTTCTCTAGACCCTTCTGTTCACCTTCTGCATCTTTGCATTTATCCTTAGAAAAAAATCCTTTCTTCACCCTCCCCGCTAGGATCCCTTCAACCTCCCCCATTGCTACTCATTCTTTGATTAGCACTTTCTTTTTCCAGACTCACCAGCAGACTCTTTCTATGGATCACCCTCTTCATCGGTTTTCAAACAAGCCTCTGAAGTCTGTGTAAAAACAACCCTCCTCTACATACTATTATGCCTTTCTCATCTCCTTACCTCTTATCCTTTCAAATGACCAGTTTACTCCCATTCTCTTGAACTCACCTCTCTGACACTCAGAAGTCTGTTTTCCAGCCACTTCACACTGCAGGAATTGCTCTCTCTAAAATCACTAATGATGTCCTTCTAGTCAATTCTAACCACCTCTTCTCCAGTCCCATTCCCTTTGATTTTTCCAACACCTTTGACGTATCAGACCATTCCTTGCCTTGGAGTTCCCCACAACTCAGCTGCTGTGCTGAAAATTGCCTCCTTTCATTTTAGAGCTTCATAGCTGACAACCAGAATAGGGGCACAATGAAAAGGATAATTCTTTGCATTGTCTTCTGCACGCTAATGAAGCTCCTCTTAGGAAACCATGAAAATTTTAAGGGCATACCCAACAGTAGGGAAAACTCCAGCACAGGATCTCTTTGCTTCCTACAGACCTCTATGCTAGACTTAATGTATAATAAAGGAAATTTCACTTTCATATCTTTGGAGTTTCCTGTAAGGAGGATGGAGTTCTGTAAGGAGGAAGAAAAAGGAGAATAAATGAAACTAGTCATTTCACCTTTCTACAGATCTGTTAATTCATATTTCTCTCTGTTCATGGATAAAATCAGGGATGGATTAATTCAGAACTATATACGGATATATAAAACAGACAAAAAGAGGATCAGCCTGGGAAAATAGTGGAGTCTTTCCAGTGTCAGGTTAGTCAAAGAACATCTAGAGGGTAAAAGCAAATGCAGTGGTATAGCGAAGGTCACAGTCAAAGGTTCAGGGGAGGGGGGTGTGTGGTGTTAAATCCTCCAGCTCAGTAGTGAAGCCAGAGGCTCTTTTCAAGTTAAGCTATACTTGCAGAGCTACAACTAACTTGAACAAATGTTCCTACTGTTTGGCTCTTGCTGTACCCATTTCTACAAAGATAGCTCTGCTTAAAACATAGACTGACTATAACCTGTAATCACTTTATGTGGACCTAAAAATATCAGAAGTTCATGAGCAAACTGCACAGAGATATAACACACAAGAATTATCACTGACTTTGGATAAAACTGCCGTAGTCTTGTACTCCTCTGCTCTAACTTCAAGCTGTTTTCCTCCTTACAGTCTGCAGCAAAGCTGTGGACGATAAATCACACTGTGTTTTCCATTAAAGTAGGAATAAGTTGCAGAAAATGGTGTTTAAAAAAAACAAGGGAATTAACTTTAACTGTTGGATGCCCTACTCCCTCCCCTCTGTGTCAAAACAATTAGTGAGAGTTAGATCAAAGGATCCACTCTGCAGAAAAGGGAGAAATAGAATCCAATGTGAAATATCTCCCTGCAAAGGCAGAATATATGCAAACAAATTGCAGGTAACCTGGAGATCTGATGCTATACCACCTCCAGGAGGAGAGGGTCAGCAGTTACATCTGATAATAACCTTTCTCTTTTATTTGGGATCACTATTTTCTAAAAGAAAAGCTAAATATTGATTAAGTGATACCTTAAATACCACAAGATTATCAAAACAATTACAGGGATTAACTTCCCAAAATGCTCCAGTATAACCTCAGCTGCAGAAACTGTGCCAACTTGGTAATGGCTATTAACATCTGTATGCACAAGAGTAATCCCCTAGTTTTCTTTCTTTTTTCCCCCCTCTCCCTCCGATTGCTCCTATATATATTGTAGCTGTTCTGAGTGCATGGGATATACCTCCTGGGAAGCTCATTCTACATTTCCTTGTTTGACCTGCTTAGAGTCAGAGGAAGTCAAAGGTTATTCAAGGAGGATACAAAACATGTATTTGTGTTGCCCACTCCCACATGAGAAAACCTTGCCTGGTGGAAGAAAGCAAGAGAACTTTCTGGTCGTGAAGTCCCACATGGATGTGCTGACTTTGACCATGCTGACTCGGTTTCATTCCCTGACAGGACTATCTGCCGCAGGATTGAATGTCCTGTAGGCATCTTTCAGAATCAGATGGCTGAAGAAGTTTAACCCCTAGTACTAAAGAAGAGCTCCTGCTTGGTTCCCAGCATGGTTGCATAGTTCAGGGTCCTTGGTAGCTTTCTATTCCCAGAGCCCACTCTCATGCTCACACTGATAAGAACAGCTCACTTTTGCTTCCATTTTCCCCTCTTCACTCTTCTCTTAGTGGGAGAAGCAACTTTAAAGCATGGGAGAGACAGACAGAGAGAGCATGACGCCCTATAATCCAACAAGTCAACTTCCCGAGCTCAAACATGAACTGATTTTTTTTTTTCTTCCCTCGCCTTATAAAAAAGAAATTGACTTTTGTTTGGAGTTTGTGAAAAGTGGGACTCGGGGCCCAGTCAATGGGGCTCCCCGCAGCGCGGGCTGAGTGGAGCCATCTCGAACCAGTCAGCCGCGGCACCAATTAATCCGCTCTTTGTCACAGCCCCGGCCTCAGCAGCAGCGGCAGCAGTAGCAGCAACACATTTGGCCATTGTTCAGACCTTCATGCAACGGGATTTACCCTTTCAAAGAGGCAGTTTTGTCCCAAAGAGTTCGAGCGGAAGTTTCTCACTGACAATTTGCCCCAAATAGATAGATTTGTCAGCAGCAACCTTTAAAAGCAAAAAGCCATGGAGGAAAAAGGGGAGAAAAAGAAGTGTGGGGGGAAGAGCAAGTGCATCCTCTTCCATCTGTCTGTCTGTCTGTCCGTCTGGAAGCCTGTCCTGAGCAGGTGGGGTGGGTGCCAGGCCTGAGGTACAGAAGGGCGAAATGGCATTGATGGGGGCTCTTGTTCATCTCAAGGCAGATGTAGCAAGGGAGCTAACAAGCTCCCAGGCTGTTGTATAGCAGCTCTGACTTCTGAAAGCCTTTCAGGGAACTTCTTTTACATGGCATTGTCATGCCTGCTACACAGCAATGTGCTAGGCTGGCCAGGGTTTCTCAGGGTTTCAAGTACAGCTCAACCCTGAGAGGAGGAGGATCCATTCTCTATGGTCTTGCCACCAAAAACTGCATTTAAGACAATGTGAGAATCTTTTTGCAAACAGGCTTGTGTGCCTTTTCCTATGCACAGTGCAGTGGGGCTCGTATTCCAGGCAGGGGAAACAAACACCTGTGTGTTTCCCACACTGCTGCTGCCGTGCTCCTTATGGGTGCACCCTTTGTACTTCAAGGTCTGTTTGCATGGACAGAGAGTCAAACCTGCTCTGTTGCGATCTGCAGCTATTCACAGGCACTGCTCTTGCTCCCACCCTCAGAGCACAGCACCGCCCAATATCCCCAGCTTATGCGTGGAACCTGCTCTTCCCCACAAAGCTTCCTCCCATACTCCAAAACCAGAACAGGAAAATGTGCAGGAAACTCTCTCCACAGCTTGGTTTCCAACAGATCCACACCCAGCGGATCCACATACAGACAGTCTCTTCCAGCCTTGCTCTTATACTGGAGAGTAGCAACTGGGAAGTTCCCAAGCCTGTCAGGCTAATCTGTCTTAATAGCACAAATTTTGAAAAAAAATGGAAAAAATATGTCTGCTCTCACTTGTGATTCCACCTTCTGTTACACGCACTGGGCAGATGGGGAACTGAGGGGGCAACACATTCCTGTGAGCACCATGGTGCTGAAATACAGAGCCCTGTTTTTTCCTAGGAAGGGTTGGGAAAGGTTGTCCAGCCTGACATGAATTGCCCTTTCCCTACAAGAAACCATCAGCTAATCACCTTCACAGCAAGTATAGCCTGCTCTTCCCCAGAGGCCTTTGCATGGCAAAGGGGCTAAATTCATGGGAGAGCGAGCGGTTCTGCTGCAATCTTGGTGCTTATCTGCTGTCACTCAGGCAGTCTGGCTGCCCAAACTGAGCTGAAGAAATCCAGTTCGCTCATGTAGATCCACCACAACCATCTGACCAAAAGCAGGGCATGAGAAATGGATGCAAGGCATCTACATAGCCCTAAAACTTTGAAACAAATTCTGGAAATTCCATTGCTGGGTGACAGGCGGTCCAGCACTTCTGTCAGACTATTTTGTCTCACTGTATCTAAAATGGGGTTTATCTACATTATTCAAAGAACCTCATTGTTTGAGTATAGCCCAGCCCACTGTTGTTTATTTGAGGACTTCCCAAGGCATTTCCTGGAAGACAGAGATATGAAGACCAAGTTTAAACTGACATCAAAAATGTAACCAGCCTGCTTTTTACCCACCAAATTCCCCTAAGCTTGCTTACACCTGCTCTTGGAAAGGGAAAAGGGCACAAGTGGCTGCAACCTAATTATAAATCAGCCTGGAGCAGGGTTTGTTCACTATTAGGTTAGGTCTGTTCCAAGTGATTTGGTTTCCAAGAGAACTAGAACATTTTGAGTTAAAAGTGAAAATGAGTTAAAAGTCTGAGTCAAAACTGAAACATTTGGCTCCACACTTCAAGATACATCCACACCAGCGTGTGTCACACGTTCTAGGTTTTCACCACAGGGGACAAAGTGTTGCAGAGCAGCAGCATCCTCAGTCCCAGAAGGCAGGGACCTAAGCAGGACCTAAGACCTTCCTCATTTGTTGAGGGATTTTAAGAGACCATAAGGGCAGGTGAGTGAGGATGGACACACCTTGCAATGGTACAATGCACTGAGATGAGCTGAAAGTGAAGCTGTACATGGTAGATACATTCAAACACACCTTTCTCCATATGGCATCTCTCCAGTGGAGGCCTCACTCCTTCTACTGTCATGGAAATGCACATGTAGATTCCCATTTGTTCTTTCCTGGCACTGGAGGAACACTGATACCAGGGACAATGGTATTCCTGAGGAAGCTTAGCTGTCCCGCCCCTTATTCCCTTAGCATGACTGGCCCTGATCATCAATCAAATTGATGGAATTCCCAAGATCAAAACTCTTCTTCCTTTAATAGTAATTTTGCTTGTGATTTTCAATAAAATAAAAGAAAGTCTACTGGATATGAAAGAAAATACCGGCTACATTGTGCTTACAATGTGCACACTAAAAATAACAGAAGAAGATCACATTTCCTCTGTTTGTCTATCTGAATCACATCAACCTCATGCCAGCAAAAGGTCTGTCTGGGTTTGAGCAACATCAGCCAACGCTGACTGCAACAACAATATATAGAAAATTTAAGTAAGAATCAAACTAATTATCTTGACAGTTCAAAACTGGTTGATCAGCCACACAGTAGGTTTGTAACAACTTCCCATGTGTATTTGTAGCCAAATTACAGTATTTGGGTTACTCTTGGGGTTTCCTAAACATCATGATTTACTATGGAGTATAATCTCTACACTTGTAGTTGGAATAAAACCATTGTTGAGCAATAATCTGTATATTGGATTTCTACTGATTTTGCTAAGTGATCTGCCACACAGCTTTGCTTACCAGTGTCAGCACTGGCACCAAACAGAGTAATTATGAAAAGCAGTTAAAGTAAGCATTACTAGTTGTTATTAATCCACAAGCACCATTCCATGGTGGATTGTCATCCATGCCAATCCTCAGAGTTTTTGATTCAGTGCTCCAGTACCTTGTGCTCTGTATTGCAGCACGACAAACAAAGTCACAAGGTAAAACCCTGTCCTGGGATTCTCATAACACATTCCCCTGATTTATGTTTCTTTAAAAGAGCCATGCTTCATGAAAAAGAGGGACGTAGAGACAGCAGACCACACTTCACCAGAGAGATATCATCTCCTCTATATGCATACCTGTAATTCCCTGATATTTATGGTGATAAAACTTTTTTTGTGACAATTGCAGCAAAACTGTATCTGGCAAAATCACGTGAGGGAGTGAGTAAAAATATCTGAAGTCTCTTTTAAGAGCACTTGGAGCTCAGAATCTCTGGGTTGGTAGCATCTGAGTGCCCGGCACAGAAGAAAGCACTCCAAGCACCAAGGTTTGTAAACCACCAAAATGCACTGCAAGTTCAAGGATGTATTGAATTTCAATGGTGAAATCTTAGTTGAGGACTGACAGGACTCTTCCAGTCTTCCAGGCTGACTAAAACTTTGATTGTTCACATCACATTTTCAGCTCTCGTGCACCCCAGCAATCCTGCTGAAGTTGGTTGAAATACTACTTATTTACAAGGGAAGACTGTGAGATCAGAATCTGCCTCAGTGGTGTGTTTTCACTGGATTACATTTACTGTTCAGACAGGACAGGCAAAAATACCTGCAGGATTAATTCACTTTATAGAGGAGCATGGCAGACCTCTGCTTTCCATTTTTCTTAGAGGTAAGAGTGCAAGATTTTATTACACAGGCTCAGGCCGCTGGTTTTGCAAGCTTACCATCGTGTTCTCATCCATGTCTGAAATCTCAAAAGGCAGAAAACCCCAACCAACCTCACGATACATTTAGCTGATTTCAGAGTGATGCATGTTGTGCTCTCCTCTGCATGGACTTGCCACTAATTGCTCTACCTGCAAGGATACTTCTCTGACCTATATTTTATGAAGCAAGAGACAGAGCAAGCCTGTCTATAAATTTCTTAGTCAGTCATTAAACTGTACATATCTTCTTAAAAATCCCTCTGCATCAACTGACTCAATAGTTTCAAGCAGCACTGAATATGATATGCTGATTCAATGCTGCATCTGGAAGTATTTATTTTTGTTGTTTTTAAATTCATTTCCCAAAATAGATACCACAGATCGGGTCCCCAGCCAAAATCAAGAGATATAGATAAATTGAAATCAATGGAGCTGAGCCATTACATTGCCAGCCAGAAATACAGCCCTTCCTAAGAGCATTCTTTGCTGCCACTAACAGTATTTTTTGCAATTGCCTCAAAGGTCAGATTTTTAATAGGCTTTTTAATAGGCTTTTAATAGGCTTCTACAGCAAAATTTTTTACCACAGAAATGATTACATGCAAAGGACAATCAATAAGGGTCATAGCTGAGGCAACTCTTTCCTATGCACACACAAGTACTTAGTATGTAGCCAGAGCTATTTGTTTGCTATAGTGATATAATTATTTTTAAATGTTACAGCATAGCTCCAAGATGTATTTATTCCTTGTAGTCAGAATTCTTTTGCTGACAAATTAAAAACATTGAAATATAGATCAATCTTACCTTAAGTTTTCTCTTATTTGGTTTATAATATATTTATTTGCCCTCTTATTTGGACCTTTCACTTGTTTCATACAGCTGTGTCTCTGCCAGCTTCAGTATTGATACTGTCTTTTGTGTTCGTGTCAGGAAAACTAAAATGAGGCTGTTTCTCTCTAAATTAGATTGCAGCTGTTGCTACATCATTGGCTTATTACGACACTTTGATTTATATCTAACTAGCAAACTAACAAATAAGTCAAGTTACTAACTAGAGCTGCTTTGTTAAGCGCTTGTCTGGCATTGTCTAGATGGGATCAGGTACCAATGTAGGCGTATAAGCCAAGCCTGACATATCCCTTTCAAAGGCATACGTGATTAATGGGGCATTTCATTGCTGCAAGTGAACTCAGGCTTGTTCCACCCCTGAATACAAGTATTGAGGAGAAGTGCCATGACTTAGAGTGATACTCTTTCCCCAGTTATCTTTTCTTAGGTGTAATTTTCCCCGCTATTCTGCACAATGCTGGTGTGCACTTACCAGATGCACATGTGGAAATTGAGCTGTGTGGCTGCTGTTGCTTGCAGCCATTATCTTACTTAACCAAGCATGCACACACACAAGGGAGAAACTCACCACTTTTTCACAGGCATCTGCAGGGAGCACAGGTCTTCCCCAGAGCTTTGCTGGATAAATCACCCCACGTAGAGGATGGGCTGGCATCTGTTCAAACCCAAACCTGCCAGAGGTAACTGCTACATTGACTGTGGAACACCTCAGCCTGCAGAGATGGAACATATGGTGCCACCAGCTCAGGGAAAGTCATCGCCCAGCAGCAGCCAGAAGGTTTTGCTTTACAGAGGGTACAGGAGCACAAGGAAATCCCTCTTGCACCAGGAGAGAGGGAGTGCTCACAGGAAAGACCTCACCAGGTCATCTTTCTGTGCCTTGAATTTTCACATTTTGGGAAAAAAAGCCTTTTCTTGATTCACCTGGAGAAAATTCACAGCATCCAAAATGCGGTGTATTTTTGTCTTGTGGATTTTGTTAGTTAGCTGGGGCTCTCAGCGTGGTCCTGCAGTTCCGGAAGGCACCTGGCCCCAGGGCACCCATGGTGGCAGCCAGGGCAGCTGCCACACAGCATCCTCAGCCACTGGGATCAGCTAGGCTGGGTGTGTGGTGAGGTCTAGCCCCAGTTGGCACCTCAGCCCCATGCAGCCACCTGTCCACTCCCACACAGTGGAACACGAGAGGGAATGGGAATTGTAAAATTGAGAAAATTCATAGGTTGGGATAAAGACAGTTTAATAGGTGAAGCAAAAGCCATGTACATGAGCAAAGCAAAACAAAGGATTCATTTGCTGCTTCCCATGAGCAAGCAGGTGTCCCTTCCTCCCCAGGAAAGCGGGGATGCATCACACATAACAGTGACTTGGGAAAGCAAATGCCATCACTCCAAACATCCCGCCCTTTTCTCCTTCCTCCCCAGTTTTATATGATGCCATATGGTCTGGAATATCCCTTGAGTCTGTTGGGGTCAGTCGTCCCGGCTGTGTCCCCTCCCATCTCCTTGCACACGCCCACCGTCTCTCTGGGAGGGTGTGGGGCTGAAAAGGCCTTGACTTTGTATAAACGCTGCTCGGCAGTAATGAAAACATCCCTCTGTTATCAACACTGTTTCCAGCACAAATCAAAAACACAGGTCTATGCCAGCTCCCGGGAAGACAATTGCCTACCTTGGCCAAAACCAGCACAGTGAGATGGCCCAGGAAGGACAAGAGGAAGGCCAGTGCCAGCACTGCTGGTTGTACAGTGCAGGGCTCTCCCAGGAATGCATCCGTGGGGCAGGGGCTTTGCAAGGAAAACTCAGTACCATAAAAGAGCTTGTTAAGTGCATTTCCACACAGGGAGCAGCCTGAACTGGGCACCAAGCAGAGCCATGTCACAGACCAGGAGTGTGGTGGGACAGCCAAGGAGCAGCATGGTCCCTTCAGCAGCTTTCACAGGGATGCTGCCCACCCATCTGCCTGCAGGGGGGTACAGAAAAGGGATTTGTGGTGGTGATGCAAAAACACCAACTGTGACCTACAAAGAAGGGAAAGCACCTTAGATTTCTGGGGTGATTTGAAGGAGCTAAACTCTGAAGGTATTTATGTTGCAAGGGTGCTGCTGTACTCAGCTCCCTGCATAGGGCTGCCTAGGGCACCAAGGGACATCTCTGGATATCACCTGGCACATGCACCAAAGGAGGGGAGTGGAGATAACTTCTCAAGTATCCCAAAGCAAGAGCAGCTCCTCCTCCCAGGAGAAAATAGCTCCATTCTTGCCCACCTTATCACCTTCCCAAGAAAACAGGTATGTTAGATTTGCCTGATCTTAGCCACCTGCTTCCTGCTGAGAGAAACAGATGAAAACTGCACCTCCATATATTCTGCTGCTAAATCCACACACCTCTGGCATAAGAATTTTTTTCTTCACCCGACCTTCCTCATTTTTTCCTTTTTTTCCTTTTATTGACTGAAGACCTTTTGGCTCCCTACCCAAAGACCAGAGGAGAAAAGCAAGATAAAGGCAGAAGGAGTGCTGTACTTGAAGATGGGTCACACATTGGGTTTTAATTGCTGCTAATACTCCAAGAAAATAAAAGATACCTGGCAAGAGACCAAGGCACAATGCTGAGAAATGTCACCATGTAACAGTAATCAGAGTCCAGAGTCCTGAAGGAGGTACACTCAAAAGGGAGCACATGCGATTTCCTGTCACAGGGTTGACAACTGTTTGTACTTCCAAGGCAGTACAAGGAGACAGTAAATTTCACTGCTGCATTAATATCTTCTGTATATGTAGGCCTGCTTAATAAACGAATCTGTTTAACCCAACAGACAGCTAAACACCGTACAGCCATTCATTCACTGCCAGCAGAGTGGGGTGAAGGAGAGAATCCAAATAAAAGTAAAGCTTGTGGGCTGAGATTAAGGCAGCTTTAAGGAGCAGAAAAGAAAGGGAAAGGATATACAGTGAAAGCTATGGACAATTGCTCACCACCGAGTGCTGCTCAGCCAGTCCTCTCACCATCTCCCCCCCAGCTTTTTGTTCAGCAGGATGTCATATGATATGGGATATACCTATGGCCAGTTTGGGTCATTTGTCCCAGCAGCACCCCCTCCCATCATCTTACACACCCCCAGCCTTCTGTCTGGCAGGGCAGTATGAGAAGCTGAAAAATCCTTGACTTAGTATAAGCACTGCTCAGCAACAACTAAAACATCAGTGTGTTATCAACATTATTCTCACCCTAAATCCCAAACACAGCACCATGCCAGCTACTATGAAGAAAATTAACTACTACTCCATCAAAAACCAGAGCAATAATGTTAAATGGCAATAATGGTAACCATTGCAAATGCTAAATGTTAACTATAATTTCTCACCTTTTGGAAGCTGAAGTACTTTTCCACCAAATGACCCTGGAAATAGCTTTGATAGCACCTGCAGTGAAAAGCTGGAGGCAGGAGAGACCTCTTCCCTGTACTCTTGGAAGATGCACCCTTCACTTTCAGGGCTGAGATATCTCTGTCCATCACAGAAACCATAGGAAAGGCTCTGAAGAGACAAGGGGCAAACCTTAGCCAGTACAGGTTTACAAAACAATTTCAGGCACAGCCTGGGGAACAGGGGAGGATGGATGGTTTGCTCTCTCCATAGCAACTGCAGCCCCAGCCCACATGCAGAGCCAGCTTTGGGTGTCTGGGTTATGATAGTGGACTTTTAGGTGGAGAGGTGGGGTGTTTGAGACCTCCTTCTTTTTCTCTTGGCAGAGCCTGATGCTGTGCATGGGAGGGAAAGCCCTATCTTCACCCAGAGCAGTCTCTCTCAGGTGCACCTGAAACCTGTGGACATGGTCTTATCAGCCTTCGCAGTGTTTTTGAGGTGGTTTGAGTTTCCAACACAAACAAATGTGGCTGCTATAAGGCCAGAGATCTGCCTGTCCAGAGCAGGGGATGCCCGGGGCCAGATTTGGGTCCCGCTGCCATTTAATCCTCTTTTTTTTGGCCTTCAGACCTTGCTAATGTAGCATCTCCTTCCCTGTTGCTTTTCACGTTGCTCAAGGAGGTGAACTTTTCCCTGCCTCCCTGGAAGCAGATTTGGAGTGAATTTGTCTGCATTCTCCGAGCCACCAGTTTCTTTGCTTTCTGAAATCTCCCTGAGCAACTTCCCAGTCCTCTGGGCAGTGTCCCTCAGTGTTAGGCAGGACCAGGCTTGTCCTGGTTCAAGGCTTCCTTCTGTGTTGTGGATGAACTGCTCTAGTGGGGAGCAAAGAGCAGAAAGCCACAGGGATTCCAGTGCTGCCCAGAGCCACACAGCCCTGCCACACAGTTAAGCCATCAGCACAAGAGAAATCACCCATAATCTGAGATAGAAAGATACAAGGATGAAATATGAAGTGCAGGAGGACGGGGACTCTGTTTGGGACTGGGCTGAACACCACATTCCCCCAGGACCACAGCCAACAAGGGTGAAGTCAGTTGTGGTGCATCAACACCTCAGACGAGTGCCAGGGACGAGGGACAGCACCTGCCGCCCCTGCTCCCTGGTGCCGTTGCCAGCCCCAGCTTGCATCGGCAAGAGAGACGGTCTTTCCTTTCCCCCCCAGATGCGCACCTCTCACCATCCTTCGGCTGCTCTAGCAGCTCTTCGTTCCCAACAGGAGCGGGAGAGCTCGGCAGCCTCTCGGTGAAACCGCAGCTGAGAAAGGGTCCCAGCTCTGGTGCCTCGCCGCCCCCCTGCCCCGCGGCTCTGGCAGCGCTCCTGGCACTCTCGGTGGTGGCGAGCTGCTGAGGGGCAGCGAGGGCGGCTGTGCCCGGGGGTCGGAGCAGCTCCACCGGGCAAGGGCTGGCTCCTCACACAGCCGCCGTGCAACAAGTCCTGGCGCCGGGGAGAGGGAGCACAGCCCGCCGTGCGCCTCCAGGAGCCGGCCTGCCCTGCTCCCCCCGAGCCAGCCTCCGGCTCCCCGGCTGGACATGCTGGAGGCTCTGCCCGGCTCGGCCCGGCCCGGCTCGCAGCCCAGACCCGCTCCCCGCCCGGCCCCGCCGGCTGCCAGCACAGCCGCTGCCCGGGACGGGGCAAGGGCAAGGGCAGGATCTTGAACAGCAGGCGGGCTTCACCTCAGCACGGGAAAATGCAAAAGAAACGGGATCTTGAACCGTTCTTTCTGTTTTCCTTTTGTCTTCTGCTTTTTTTTCTCTTTTTTTTTTTTCTTTTTTTTTTCTTTTTTTTTCTTTTTTTTTTTGCGGGGGGGTGGTGGGAGCTGTCCCTTTTTATGACAGCGAGGGCACAAGGCGAGCGAGGAGGCGGAATCGTCTCGGCAGCCGCTGCATTTTGTGTGGAAGCCGCTCGGGGGTTCATTAATATCATTAGCATTTAACCCCCTCCCTGCCCCCTCCCCTTGCCAGCGCGGGCTGACGTCACGCGGCGGCAGGAGTTGGGGGGAAAGCGAGGAAAGCTCAGTGGGCAAGGGGCGTCCCTCTCCCCTCCCCGCCGCTGCCTGTCACTGCCTCTCTGCCGATATTATAGGGGCCGAAGCCTTGAGCTCAACGCGCGAAGTCAGCCAGTGTAATGAACTTCTGGAAACCTTTCCCTTTTTATACCATTCAGTTTCTGAGAGGCAGAGACTGCCTCCTCTGACGCCTTTTCCCCCCTTCCATTATTTTTCCAGGCTCTGATCTCCCTGCTTGCTGCACCGAGGCTCTCGGCGCAGAGCCCCGCTCCCTATCCTACCTTCTCCTTCGCCTCATTGTTGTCCTGGCTGCTGTGGCTCTCGCTTGCCTTCCAGGAGCGCGGTGGCGAGCACAGTCGCACCCCCAGCACCCTCCCAGGGTCCCGAGAGCATCTACTCGCAGAGGGGCAGCCGGCGGCCGCCGACTTTGGGTCACTTCGTTGTTTTGTTTTTTTTCTTTTTCTTTTTCCTTTTTTTTTTTTTTTTTAAATTTTGCTCCACTTTTCTTTCTTTTTTTTTTTTTTATTCCCTCCCACCTTTCCGCGTCCCCACAGCGTGTCCCCGTCCCTCGGGAGGACATCGCTGGGGGAGCGGGGCTGCGGCGAGGATGTGCCGGCCCCGGCGGCAGAGCCAGCAGTGAGCACCCAAGGGAGGCACCTGCCCAGCGGAGCAGGGGGGCCCCGGGGGGGCCGCACCGCCTCGCCCCGGAGCCGACACTTCGCCCCGAGTTTAACCACTCACGGGGGCTTCGAGCATGAGCAAGCCGGCGGGATCAACAAGTGGGTAATAACGCGGTGGAGGCTTCGAGCAGCCTTTCCGAGGCCGGCTGCAGCCTGGCCTGGGGGGCGGGAGGTGGAGGGGAGGGAGAGGAAGGGGAGGGGGGGTTGTGGCTTGGGTTTGCACCCCCCCCACCCCGCGCCCAATTGAAAAAGAAGTGTATATTTCCAACCGGAGTGGCAACGAATATATAGGCTCGGAGTTGCCCCGATGCAGTTTGGGCCTGGGGCTTACAGAAAGCCGCTTTCCAGCTGCGTGCCCCGGCTTTCCGCGCTGGGAACCGGGGCAGAAGCCCGTGGGCAGCGAGCCCTCGGGAAGGCGGCTCCGCCGGCTGCGGGGAGGGGGCTGGTCCCGCCGGGACGCCGGCGGCTGCTTGCGGGTCTCCGATGCTGGGGCGGAGGGGAGAAGGTTTGGTTTTAAAAGGCATTTCGGCGTTGGAGCGTGCTGGTTTTCTCACGGACTTTATGCAATCTTCTGCGACATAATAATTTCTTTTTAAGAGTTTGAAACTCCGGTCACTCAATTACACGGAATCGCGTAAGCAACTCAGTCGAAGGAGGATTTAAATGCAATACTTTGCACACCATTCCCAGTTACAACAAATAATCCTGCAACGAGGAAAGCAGAAACAACTTAAAAGTCACATTTTCCTTAATCCTAAATCCATGCACCTCATAACTGGGGAATTTAAAGCATGACTAACCGCTCTTGCAGAATGGCTCAATTCGTATAATCCCAACGGGACTTTCGGAGTTTGTAATATGGATGGAGTCAGTAACAAAGGGGGAAAAAATACCCAATCCAATTTAATGTCTGACAAGTGATGGATCGGACAGCTATTTCCTCTGCGCTCCGACAGGCTCCCGGGGTTGCGGAGCGGCGGCCAAGGGAGGCAAAGCCGGGAGGGACCGCAGCGGTACCTGCCACCGGCCGCCCCCCGCCAGCACCGCGGCCTTCTCCTCGCCGCTGCCTTCCATTATTTTGACCCGAGTCCGCCCTTTGTCCGCGGGGGCCGGGAAGCCTGGGAGGAGGGAGGGAGGGCCGGGGGGCAGTCGGGGGCCGAGGCGCGGAGGGCACGCGTGGAGGAGGCGGGCGGCGCGGAGCCCCGGAGCTGCGGCCGAGCTGCGGCCGCCTCGGCGTCGCTGGTTTGTCCCCCTCCTCCGTGGGGCTGAGTGGGGCGTCTTTTTGCCCCAGCCCCGCGAGGGAGAAAATAAAAATGTAGTGGAGGTACTAAGGTAGTAACTGGCGAAGGGGATGGGGGCTAAAAAGCCTGCGGCGGCCGGGGCTGCTTCGGCCGGCTGTGCTCCCTAGGTTGCCCGGGAAGCGTGAGGCAGCCGGAGCGGGATAGGGCCCGTGGGCAGCCGCTCCGGGACGTTGTCGGGGCTCCTGGCAGGTTTCTGAGTGAGCAGGAAAGGTCGGGAAGGACCGGGGAGTGTCGTCCCCAAAGGGCTGCGGAGCTTCTCCCGGAGACATTTTGCGGAGGTGGAAATCCGCCAGGCTGGATCGCGCCTCCGGCCCCAGGGCGCTGAGCGACCCCCGGCCACCGCCGCTGCTTTCACTGATGACCCCCTGACCCCTGCGGACCTCCCGAAAGGGACCCCCACGCCCGACTCAGTCAAACCCACGGGGATGGGGACAGGCTGGGTCTGCTCAGCGCCGGGGCCCGAGCCCAGCCGGCCTCTGCAGCGCGTGCAAAAGCCCGACCAGCTGTCCCGGGCCCTGGGCGCTCGTCCCGGGGGTCCTGAGGGGCTCCCGAGCAAGGGGGCTGCGTCTTGGCTTTTCTGCCCGCCGGTGGGCGCCCGGCGATGTCAGCTGCCATGTCTGCCTGGGTGGTAACAAGACCCCATCCCGCCGTCCCCTGAGCCCAGACTAACTTCTTTCAACAGCCTCTGATGGTAATTACAGTAATCGGGGCTGCCATATATCCTTTAAGCAATTATGGCACACAAAAAAAGCCCCCAAGGACCCCCTGTCGTGGGATGTTCAAAACGGTTTCCCTGCTGAACAGAAATCCCATTTTCTTAGCGCTAAAACTTCTGAGACGAAGCGGTACCTCGGGGAACCGGAGCGCTTTTAAACAGAGTTAATCAGTTATCGCATGACCCCGTGTCAAGCTTACATTTTTCCCTTCCCACCCCCCGCCCTGCCTCTTACCCGTCTACTTATTTCATATTTTGTCCTGCACGAAAGTTTTCTCATAACAGCCCCCTCGGGGCAGGGCTGGGGGTTCGGGGGGATGGAGGGGGGTGGGCAGAGCGCGGCGGGACGGGGCGGCCCCGCAAAGGCACGACGCGGGGGGCTCCAGCCGCTCCCTCCGCGGTGCCCCCATCCCCGTCCTCCGCCTCGCCGGGGGCCACGGAGCTGAGCAGGGCGGCCACGCTGCTCCGGCGGCTGGAAACGTGGTTATGTGCGTTTGGTGAGGTGCTCCAGGTGCTCGCGATTTATAGCAGGAATACGGGGACGTGCAAGGAATATATGGGCCATATGTTTACATGCATGGTGTGGATATGTACATAAAAAGTCCATAGGATTTTTTTTTTTCTTTTTTTTCAAAGCGGCTCCCAAACTTAAAATCTGTGTGGGGAAAACTAACACAAGTTTCTTTCGTCTCCACTGGCCGGCTTCAGTGCCGGCAGAGCAGAGCCGGCCGCCCCGCAGCTCAGGCCGGCCGGGGAAGCGGGGACCCGGTGGCTGCGGTGCCCCGGGAGGGTCGCGGTCACACTGCGGGCCCGGCTGCACCACCGAAACCCGGGCCCGCTGCCGCAGGGAAGAGGAGCGGACGGTGCTCTTGGCGCCGGGAGCGGCGGTGGGACGGGGTGCGCGGGGGCAGCGCAGCAGTGCCGGGCCCGGCACCGGGATGCACCACCGCTGCACGTACCGCTCCAGTGTCTCTCCCCCCACCCCCAGCCTGCCCCTCCTCCTCCTCCTCCTCCTTTGTGTGCGTGCGTGTGGATCCTCTCTCTCCCCGTGGATGCTAAGGACTGGAGAGGGAAGTCGGGCGCTTTCCCCCGTTTGCATTGTGCGGTATCCGAATTCCCATGCTACACTTTTTGACGGGTCACTGGTGCCCCAATAGGCAGGTGGCAAGGAGGGCTTGTAATTACACACTCCCAGAAACCGTGCCTTGGCCTCAGCCCTCCTCACGGGCGCCTACCTGCAGCTCCAAAGCCGAGGTTTGCTCGCAGGCAGTGGTGCGGGGGGGCATCCTTCAGCTGCGCTCCTTATTAATTGCGCAAAAGTTTTCTATTCTTTAACCTCTCTCCCCCCCTCCCACCTTCCCTCCCTCCGCCACCCCTCCCTCTCGCAGTCCCTAACCTAATCCCCGTCCCTCTCGCCGTGTTGTGTATAGCAGCTGTCGGGTTTCATTTAGGGGAGAAGCTGGCAGCTTGTGCTCATTGGAGGCAGTCAAACGAGTTTCAATGGGCAAAATCATTAACACTTTATCTAATGTCCCTATTGTCTGCCAGCAGGCATTGTCTTAGAGCCTTAGCGCAGACATGTCTGAAAGTATCTCGGGCTCCTAAATTCTCTAGGGAGAGAGAGGAGCCCCTGCGGCCTGTTTCCATTGCCCCCCTCCCGCCCCCCAGCACCGCTCCGCACGCCGCCGCTTTTCCCTCTCCAGCCTTCATCCTCACCCACCCGTAGCCGGGGTTCTCCCTGAACAACTTCCAAACAAATATAGTAGCCCCGAGAGCACTCCATTAGAGTTTGGAGATCAAGGTTTCTAACTTAAGTTCTGATAGAAGGGAGAAAGGCTGCTTGAGGCAGAGGGAAAAAAAGAGAAAGAAGAGAAGAGAAGAGAAGAGAAGAGAAGAGAAGAGAAGAGAAGAGAAGAGAAGAGAAGAGAAGAGAAGAGAAGAGAAGAGAAGAGAAGAGAAGAGAAGAGAAGAGAAGAGAAGAGAAGAGAAGAGAAGAGAAGAGAAGAGAAGAGAAGAGAAGAGAAGAGAAGAGAAGAGAAGAGAAGAGAAGAGAAGAGAAGAGAAAAATAAGAAGAGAAAGAAAAGAAAAAACAAGGAAAAGAAACACTAAAAGGAGAAAAAAAGAAAAAAGAAAAAGAAAACAAGGAAAGGAAAGAAAATAAGAAAAAACAAACAAGGAAAAGAAAAACTAAAAGAAAAAGAAAAGAAAAAATAAAAGGAAAAAGAGAAAGAAAACAAGGAAAAGGAAGAGAAAAATGACAATAAGAAAAAAGAAAAAGAAAAAGAAAAAGAAAAAGAAAAAGAAAAAGAAAAAGAAAAAGAAAAAGAAAAAGAAAAAGAAAAAGAAAAAGAAAAAGAAAAAGAAAAAGAAAAAGAAAAAGAAAAAAACAGCAGAAGAAAGAAGGAAAAACCGGAGAAAAGGCAGAAGCTGAGCGGGATTTTGGCGGGTTTCTTGAACCGGGCTGCAGTAGTCTGTGTACGAGTTTTTACATCTCCCTGAGAGCATTTGCAATTCTAGTCAAAGCCGGTGCGAAAGCAGCGCTCGGCGGAGCGGGGGCTGCGGGCGAGGCGGAGCGGAGCGGGACGGAGGGGCACTGCCCGCCCGCCAGGCTCACAGGTCCACTGACTCCGTGCACAAAACGGAGGCAGAAAGTTTTGCTGCAGGTTTTGGGGTGAAGAAAATAGCACGCCTTCTCTGCGGCTAAAATCAACCCCCTTTCGCAAGGGTTGCTAGTGAGGAGAGGAGGTTACTTGGCTTCCCGGTCATTTTATTTTGTTTTGGTTTGGTTTCTTATGTGCATCGGTCTCCTGACTGCTCTCCTGCCCAGGCAAAGTGCTGTCCTCTGTTTGCCGAGCTCCAGAAAGCGAGGGAAACACATATCCCCCCTCACCAAACCCCCCGAATTCCCTCCCCTCCCCCCTCATCCTCACATCTAGCAGGCAAGACTGCTGCTCCCGCTGCTGTAATCTTCCCTTCCAAAATGGGTCTTGGCGATTATAGAAGATCCAAATAAACTTAGCGGGGCATGAATAATGCTCATTGTAGAAAACTGACACTTGCTCAAGGAAAAGAAAGTTGGCTATAAAATCACTTCATTATTTGCTTGTACTGCGGCTCTGGGGCTAATCCCTCCGGAGGTCAGATTGCTGAGCGCTCTCTCTCTCCCTCTTTCGCTTCTCTGCTTTCAGGTCGCATTTTAGACATCCCTTGCAAAGTGTGTGGGGACCGCAGCTCCGGGAAGCACTATGGGGTTTACGCCTGCGATGGGTGCTCGGGATTTTTCAAGCGGAGCATCAGGAGGAATAGGACCTATGTTTGCAAATCAGGAAATCAGGTACCAGTCGCAGCTTAGCCCCCTCGCCGCCTGCTCTCCCTACTCTGCATTTCCCCAGGAGCCCGCATTGCCCTTTCCCCACCAGCAGAGAGACACCCTCAGCGAGATGCAGCAGCCACGCAGCCTCACCCTCCCTTCCCAGGGGGTGCCGGCCTGAGGCCGGGAGCTGGGTGCCCCAGCCCGCCTCCCCCCGGCACTTCCCCCAGCCCGCCGGAGAGAATGGGGGAGACGCTCAGGGAGAAGGAGGGATGCGGGCGTGGGGAGGGCACAGCCAGTACACCGCCTGGCTATGGGAGGACAGAGAGGGGCGGCCTCCCGGTAAGCCTCAGCACAGCCGGGCGATGGACAACCGTGGGTTTACACGCCGGCGTGTCGTGCCCGCGCCCAGGCGGAGGCAGCCCCGCTTTTCCTCTTCCTGCTCCGGCCGCTCTCTTTCCCACTGCCGGAGCGTCCCCGCGGGGATGCGAGCCTGGGAACGCGGAGGGATGCGCGGTGTAGCGGGGAGCCCCGAGGGGGCGGCGCCGCCGTCGCTGTCTCGGGTGCTGAAGGCGGCCCCGGCCCGCCCGGCCCGGCCCGCCCTGTCCCGGGGCCGAGCACCTGGCCCGGCCCGGCCCGGTCCGGCCCGGCGCACACAGGGGCCGCCCCTCCGCGGGGCCAGAGCCCGGGGCCGGCGGGGTGGGCGCGCTGCTGCCCCCGACCCGACGGCTGGCTGTGTTGCAGGGAGGTTGCCCGGTGGACAAGACGCACAGGAACCAGTGCCGAGCCTGCCGGCTGAAGAAGTGCTTGGAGGTCAACATGAACAAAGATGGTACCTGCTCCCCCCTCTTCCGGGGCTGGGGTGGCCGGGAGGCAGGAGGGAGCTGCTCTGGACAGAGGAACGCAGTGTCACTCCGGTGTCTCCTTGGCCCGGCCACTAATGACCCTCCCATCCGGCGGCAGCCCTCAGACACTTCTTCCCAAACCTCTCGGGCGGGGTGGGGCACAGGGCTGGCCTCAGAAAATTGCAGCGAGGGAGGAAAGCCCGGTCGAGCAGCGCGGGGCAGCCAGTGCGGATGCCCGAGGTGACCCCCTCGCCTCTCTTTGATGCCCCACAGCCGTGCAGCACGAGCGGGGCCCCCGGACGTCGACGATACGGAAACAGGTGGCTCTCTACTTCCGCGGGCACAAGGAGGAGAGCGGCGGAGCCCCGCACTTCCCCGCTGCCGCCCTGCCGGCACCCGCCTTCTTCACCGCCGTCTCCCAGCTGGAGCCCCACGGCCTGGAGCTGGCCGCTGTCACCGGCACCCCGGAGAGACAGGCTCTGGTGGGCCTGGCACAGCCCACCCCTAAGGTCAGCCACTGCCCTGGCCCCCGGAGGGCTGCAAACCTTGCTGCTGAGGTGCCTGCAACCTGTCGGCTCCTTCCTTCCTCTGGGGTAGACATGGCAAACAGCAAGGCTTGAAACTTTGGGGCTTGTGGTGGGGACTTTTGTTACATCCCTAAAAGCTGTGAGGATATGAGGTGCAGTGCCTTCTGGAGGTGTGTGCAGCAGGACCAGAGGGTAACCTGCTCCATACAAACCCTGTCTCTCATACATTCTTATACCTTCATGGATGCAGAAATGGGATGGAGCCCATTCACAAGCCAGTTTTAAACCTTGTTTCACAAGGAATGCAGTCCCTGTGAATGAGTTTTCTTCAGAGAAATGCCAATCTCCACAGTGGTATAGTTCAGAAAGTACTTTGTGTACTGACCAAAGCCTGCAGCTTGTCCCCACAGACACAAACCCCACACTTGGCTAAGCTGGCTCTCTGCACTTCTTGGTTGTGACATTTCCTAAGCAGCCCGGTGCAAGCACTGCTGTGGCCTCAACTGCACAGGAATTAGCTGCAAGGCTATGTTTTTCATTAGCCCATTTGCAAAATGTTGTTTAGCATTTATGATGGGTTCTGCCAAGCTACCTACGAGCTCTGAAAATGCAGAACTATTTAAGAAAGTGCTTAAATAGTTGTGCATTTTCAGAGCTGGTCATAACATAAACATGGTCACAACATATAGTTTTAAGTGGTAATTTTGAAAAATGTTGAATCAGAAATTATTTGGCAAGAATATGTAGCACACACTTGAAAACATAACTCCATTCAAACCCTACACAGCCTCTAGATAGTTTTGCCTAGCTCTATGCATCAACAACCTGTTGCAGTCAGGACACAAGATGAAGGTTTAGGCTAAATTAATATTTACTGCTTTGCTGAGCAGGGCTGGAATGCTAAATCAGCTTCTGAAGAAAGGTTACAAACTACATGTTGTTAATCAAATTTTTATCCTTCTAACTCTGCTATCAAGAGGTGTGCTATTGTGTAACAGAGTAAAGCATGACACAATATTTTGGTACACTTTTTCCCTCCGATGTAATAATTTCATTCTCCTTTCAACTTCCTGCTCTGAACTAGTACAGTTCATCCACATGGATGAGCAGCAAGGAGCAGTTTGGAGTGAACCGACTGCAAGCAATGCCCTCTGCTTGCAGAACACGAGAGTGCACACTCTGTATTGGGCTTGAGCAGGAACACTGAATGTAGGGGGGAGGAAGACCAAGCTGCCTTGGTGACTTGGCATGAAATGGCTTTATTTTCTCTTTGACATTAGTACCCACATGAAGTCAACGGTACCCCTATGTATCTCTACGAAGTGGCCACTGAATCCGTCTGCGAGTCAGCAGCCAGACTTCTGTTCATGAGCATCAAGTGGGCCAAAAGTGTCCCAGCCTTCTCCACCTTGTCCCTACAAGACCAGGTAAGGCACTGGCAGCAGGAGTGGCATCGGCCTGGCCTGCCTGTTAAAGAAGGCTGAGACTTCACATTGGGTCCTGAACTTCCAGCCCTAGACCTTGAAATCCGTAATGGACTTCAGCAGCCCCGAAGTTCAGTGCAGAGTTTCAGTCTGTCCCTGAAAACCACGCAGTGATTTAGAAACGGCTTTCCTCCAACTTTTATCTCATGAAACAAGTGAAAATCAAGCCAGGAAAAAGAAATCTAACATAAAACAAATATTATAGAAGGACAAGTGCTAGAGGAGAAATCACTGTGCTGCAGACCAAATGTAGCATGCCCAAACTGCTTTTCTACTTGTAAGACAACTTTTCCTTCCATAAAATGGGGAATACTATCTCACTTTGCTATTTTGGGATGAGAAATGCTTAGTTCAGTTTATGGTCTCAGGATATGACTGAGGTTGTTTCTGAAGACCAGTTCTCCTCCTTCTCATCCTCTACCAGTTCTTCCTCCTCCTCCTCCCAGTCCCCTCATTCTCCTCTTCCTTTCTCCTACTCCTCCTCTTCTTTTCTCCTCTCAACTGTTTACACAGCCAACATTTTCCCTTATTCACCTTGGCTTACAATTACATCAATATGGTGGAAGCAGTATTTGGCCACCTCCCAATATTTTTTACCATTAATTAAAATCTTCCCTAATATGTTTTGTTTTCCTCTATGATAATTTGCCTTTGCCTCAAGTAAATCATAGGTGAACCATACAAGATGAAACAATTTCTTAATGACTTGATTCTTGATGAGAACTCAGTGTGCTTTGTATAATGCACCAATTTTTAAAAAAGTAATCAGATAATTGTAAAATGGAAGGGTGGAAATCTACACAAAGCTCCAATCAAAAAAGACACCTAATACTTTGATATGATTGAGCTAATTTACCAAAATGGTAACTAGAAAAACTGTGCCATAGATAGATGTTACATAGCAGTTGTCAGAGAAATTAGTTCCTCTCCCCAGAAGCACATTACAAGTGTTAGAGTTGATATGCAAATATGTATTTTGAACTAAAAGAAAAGAGCTTACTAGGAAATCAATAGTGTTTTCAATCTAAAGGTAAATAATGATGGTCACAATGTGTTTTAAAGCTAAGGTATATAAAAATGCTCTTTTTCTAGCACCAAACCTATGTTTTGAAATCCTTGTTGTGAAATTAGACAAAGAGGAATGCTGCTCAGCTCCACCTGCAGTCCTGCTACACAGTGAGGGTGAGAGGAGTGATGGGACAGGGTCTGGAAGGTCACACATGCCAGCAGGAAGGCAACAATCCCGGTGTGGCATCCTGCTGCTCTCTAATCCTGTCTTCTGCTGCCACTAGTCCTGCGGAACACTGGGTCTGTCACAGCGAGCAACCAAAGAAACAGGCTCAAGTGCCAGGGATGAGAAGCAGGTGAGCTGCTCCAGCAGCAGCCCCAGCACACAGGAGGAGACTGAGTCCATCTCTAGACCAGTGATGTCCACAGGAGGCTCCCTAGGCAAAGGGTTTAGCTGACATAATAGGGAGGCATTTCCCACAGTATCATCTCTGTTAGTGTGAGGAGGAGGAGGCAGCAGGATGTGGGAGCAGGGGAAATCCCCATGGCATGTGACCAAGTATGCCTCAAACAACACGGCTTGTTTATCTACCATAGACACCACAGTGCTCCCATTAAATGACCCACTACCTCTTTCACTTTCATAGCAGGGACTAATCTTAGAGAATAACTTTAGGAACTCAGCCTTTCCTTAATATCACTCTCACTTGCTGTACCTCATTGCAAGTCAGCTTCCTCAAAACTCAGAGCTGCTCAGCTCAAAAGCTTTGATTTGTGTCTTTCTGCATGATTCCTCTGTCATACTTAGGAGAGCTGGAGAAGAAATAATTCTGATTTTAATCACCTTATTTCATGAATAATCATACAGTTGATTTTTATAACACTGCTATTGCTTTATTTAATTTGACAATGGCCCAGCTGTAAATGTCTGCATTTCTCTTTTGGTATCCCTGACATCTGGCTGAGGAGAGACTAAAATCTCTTCCTGAATTTTGCTTTTTTTTTTTTTTTTTGTGTTCTTCTGAAAAGCCAAGCGCACTGTAATTTCAGGACTCTGGGGCGGTTTTATCTTGAAGGCAGGGAAATAAATAGAAACGAATTTGCTGATAAAACACAAGTCTGAGCATTGCTGCACTGTGTACCTCTGGTAAAACAGAGGCTGTGTCCCTTCTCTACATTCATACAGATAAGTCCATCATAACCAGAAACCACACAACAAAAAATGTCATGCTTCTAGTTCTGCTGGCCTGTACCTGCCCACGTTATCTGTGAGACAGGTTGGCCCAACGCAGGTCACCAACAAAAGGTCGCACTAAGGATGGAGTTGGTTAAGAAGCAAAACCAGTTATTCAGAGAGCCTAGTGTTTGTTGATTCTTTGAAGAAGGAGGGCTGAATATGACTTCAGCATGAATTATTTTAATTGGTGGTTTTACAGACTTATGCATAGGCATAAAGAAAGGGTTAGCTATTGGAATAGTCTCTTATTTCTAAAGTCTTCTAACTTTAAAGACTCGGTGGGAAAGAAAATATGAAATTGATATCTTCCAGGAACCAGCATTCATTACCATTGTATCTGCATGAATGAATGACAAAAAAAGTTTTACAAAAGCAAATGAAAGGCTGGCAAATCATTTCCTATGTCACACAGACACCTGTGCATCCATCAGGTGGGATTATCCAGAGGAGGGACTGGGTTTGCAGACTGCAGTGGTTAGGAAACTTAAGAGTAGATTCATCTGCTCTCAGAAGAAAGCTGAGATGGGCACCACACTCTAGACACAGCAAGCCCTCCCCATCTCCATTTCAGACAATAATCTGGGCAGGTTTTGGTACTGTAAAATCCAATGTAAATGTTCCAAACAGTAACTGTATGCAGAGACACGAGTACCTTCCTGTCATGATTTCCTTAGGTTATGGAGAAATTCTGCAAAGCACACAGGGCAGAAAGGCATAAAATGGACATAACGCTGCTGTGAAAAGTTGAGAGCAGAGACAGAGAATTCTTCCTTCCATTCAGATTGGAACAGGGTGGTTTAAAACTTGTAACCATGTAATCACAGGAGGGGTCAGGTTGGAAAGGATTACATCTGGTCCGACCTCCCTGCTCAAGCAGGGTCATCCCAGAGCACATGGCACAGGACTACGTCCAGGCAGTTCTTGAATATCTCCAGTGAAGGAGACTCCACACAATCACTTTGGGTAACCTGTTCCAGTGCTTGGTGCACAGTAAAGTTTTTCCTCATATTCAGGTGGAATTTCCTGTGCAGTTTCTGTCCATTGGTTCATGTCCTAGTGGCTGGCAACAGGTAGCACTGTCCTGAACAGCAATATTGCTAAGAGTTTGCACATAGATGAAGGATTTGCTTTTACTGATGCTTTCTGTAACACTTACTGTTTTCACATATCTGATTCCAAGGATATCATTATTAATTTCGTACAGCATCTTTTTTTACTTTGTTCTTCTTTACTGACTCTTTACATACTTAAAATACCCTCCTTCCTCTTTTCCTAAGAAGCTAAGCTGCTGATAGTTTCAGGGACCATAGCAATACTAACGATTGCAGGTTTTGGGGTTTGGTTTGGTGGCTTCATTTTTTTTCTGCTTGAGTTTTGGGCAATCTGCTTTTACTGCATGGAACTGCTGCTGGAAGATACCTTCTGAGCCCACTACTGTTCTCACCCCTTCAAACCTCTCCCACCCTATTGTGTGACACAAGGTCCCAGCAACATGTATGCACCACCACATCCCTTTTGGCTATGAACTTCAGCTGAACCAGAGGTCCTCCAAACCTCTCTTAAGAGTTGGTCTGGGCTAACAATCTAGATGTATAGATGTCTGTTCTGGCTCTGACAATCTGCATTTCCAGAAGTCTTGTTTCCTCTTCAGATGCACCACTGCCTCTTCAGGGAAACCACAAGCATTGCCTCAGAGAAAACAGAGAAAAACACATCTCCATACAGCCATGCAATGTGCAAAAGCTGCAGAGAACTAGCAATGCTGTCAGTGTAGGTGCCTGGATATTTGCATCTCTGAAAGGAAACAGCTCTTAGTGCCTGGAATTTCTGAGTGATTTTAAGCAAAAAAGCAGAAAAACATGTATGTGACACTGAGAAATTGTTCGTGTGTCCAGATCTAGATCTAGATTGACAGATCTAGAGACTGGCTTAGTAAGAAAGGGGTTATAAGAGGGATGTGTTCTCTAAAGCACTGCTCCCTACACCGATGCAGGATGTTATCCAGGCTTTTCTTCACAAAATTCTCCCTTCCTGATGGAAAGGAGTGTAATCCCCAGAGAGCAAGCAGAAAGCACTCATCCAACCTGTCCTAGAACAGCTGCATAAGTGCTGAGGGGGAGGAGAAGAGAACCCATACCATGCTGAGAAAGCAAGTGTGTTCATGTTGTGAGCAAATGCTCTGGGAAAAAGAGTTCTCACTCTCTTTCTCTTCCCATTTGGTCCACAACATGGTGCACAGCGAGCCAACCCTCAGTGTTTTTCTACAATGCATAGACTTATTTCTAGACACCTTCTCAAAAGGCTAAGAGAAGAGTTAATGAATGCTGTGGGGGAAATACCATGACAGGCATTTAAAGTAGTTTTTAAAATAACAGAAATTTACATATTTAAATTGTTTATAAATCTATAAATTATACACTATGTTATATTGTACATCTATTGTATGACAGCTGATGCTTTTGGAAGATGCTTGGAGAGAACTGTTTGTTCTAGGAATAGCACAATGGGCCATTCCAGTTGATGCTAACACTCTACTGGCTGTATCTGGTAAGAATTGCACAATTTAATGACTTTGTTACAAAAATTACCATAAAAATACATTACTGAAAAAAGAACAACATGTAAAGAATAACAAATTCCTACTGAACAATAGAACATACCTGTCATTTATAAATCTATATTTAAATGCAAATAATGTTGTTTTGTTGTATTCATGACTGCTTGAATTGTCATTTAAATGCAAATTACTGTGTTTGTTATCATCCAAGAGAAGATTTTATATTAACTTTCATACAATATAGTCAGTTTACATGGAACCAGATAGACAAGTGTGACAATAGAGAGGACATTGATACAGAGGATTTTGTCAGAAATCAATATAAAATAAAGCAAATGCCTTTAATATTATTTATTTCATCTGTTTCTGTTTCAGGCATGAACGGTGACAATACAGATTCTCAGAAGCTGAATAAAATTATTTCAGAAATACAGGCTTTACAGGAGGTTGTGGCTAGATTTAGACAACTTCGGCTAGATGCTACTGAATTTGCCTGTCTCAAATGCATTGTCACTTTTAAAGCTGGTAAGCAGAAAGGATCTCTCGTTTGTCTAGGCTGATAACTATGAGGTTGCTCCTTTAAAGTGAAAATGATGTTTTAAACCAGGCATAGCTTTGTATCACTCAGTAGGTTTTCCAACATTGAATTCCAATAGTCACTGCTGCATTTTTAAAGGGCTGACAGTGGAGTGCTGGGGAACTAATGGGAACATTTAATTTCCATTGATAGCACTAGCTGAACTGTTTTGATCCACCCAAGAGTCAAGCTGAACTAGTAACTGATCTGCTTTCCAGTGCCCACACACAGTGGTTCTGAACTGAGGAGTTTCCGAAATGCTGCTGCCATAGCAGCCCTTCAAGATGAAGCCCAGCTCACCCTGAACAGCTACATTCATACCAGGTCAGTGGTGTCTTCTGTCAATGCTTCTGGCAGGTGTAGGGCTAACATCCTCCTCTCGTTGCACGGAAGGTGGCATTTGCACAGACTGAAGTGGGGACCAGGCTGCTATGGAGACTATAGATTGGCTGTCAGCCTGCTGGGATTTGGCATTTCCTGATGAAATAGAACCATAGAAAATGTTGGAAAGGATCCTCAAAATCACCCAGTTCAACCATTAACTCTGTCAAGTCCATCATTAAATCATGTTCCCAAGGGCCACATCTACATGTGTTTTAAATACCTCCAGGGATGATGACTCCACCACTTCCCTGTGCAGCCTGTTCCAATGCTTGACAACCTTTTTGGGAAAGATATTTTTCCTAATATTCAAACTAAATCTCCATTGGTGCAACTTGAGGCCATTTCCTCTTGTCTTATTGCTTGTGACTGGGAGCAGGGACCAAAACCCACGTCACTACAATTTCATTTCAGGTATTCCCCCTGCCCTCTTTTTCTTCAGACGGAATAACCCCAACTCCCTTAGCTGTTGCTCTAGACTCTTACCAGCTTCGTTGCTCCTCTTTGGGTGTGCTCCAGCACCTCAATGTTTTTAAACAAATAGAAAAGTGTTAAAAGGAAAGCTCCTCCTCTGGGAAGTGATACTAGCTGTGCAATACTTTTCAGCTCAGAGGCCTAAATTTTGCTCTACATTTTATTCAATCAAATACCACTAAAAGTGATGCTCAAAAAATTGCATCTCAGAGCAGTATGAACGCCTTTCACCCACTATGGGAATCTCCAGTTCCCATATAATCTCCTCCATTTCGCAGATACAGGAATCAGGACATAAGGAACTTAAGTGGCTCTTCCAAGATGCTGCCTAGAGTTTGTGCTCGGGTTCAAATGAATTTGTGAATCCCATTGTGGTGCCAGAGCAAAGTCCTTTAGTTGCAGTGGAGGTCCATGAGACTAAAACAGAGATGGAGCAGTGGAAGAGGAACTTTTATACCATTTTTTCCCTCTGAAGCTTTGATTGCCTGTCAGGCAGAAGTCCTATCAGTATCAGAGATTAGATGGCAGCAGTCTCTGAAGCACTTCTATTAGTCTACAGGGAATAGCCTGCACTGGGGATGGAAGTAAAAATGCAAATTCCATCCAGTTATGTCTGCTTCAGAGAAAAAAGAGTAACTGCTGCATAGCAGTCTCTTCCTGTTCTTAAGGAAGGCCTTTTCCATGAAGATTGCTCTCTGGAGTCCTTAAGTGAGACAGGGCCTGTTGAAGAGAGAAGCCAGGGAAGAATACATAGCCACAGCTTCCCTTCCAAGAGAACAACACTTCCACAGCATTTTTGTGTTGCTGGAAGTATTTAGATACTGTGCTAGCCGTTGTATACTGTAAACAATACCCTTTGTAAACAATTCCTTACAAAGGAAAAGTGCAGTCCACTGACTCAGACTCCATTATGAGAGGGCTTTCAGCTTGTGTATTTCATCCTTAGGCTTGAATTTACCCTCCTGCCAATGTCACTGCAGTATCACCCCTTTGATCCCACTGGAGTCACTCTCAACATGATGCAAGGGAGGGCAATATGGAGAAGGAGCATGTTTCTCCAAACACTACACTTTTCTTTAGGGATAAAAGATTTAGGGAGAAAACTTGTGCAAGCAGAAGTTTGAGAATCATTGTTATAAAGACAGTGTAAGCACAGCTAGAAATACACATCCTATGCTGTTCTGGCTTCGAAAGCTGGGAGAAAGGATGGAAAACATCCCATACACAAACACATTACCTGGGGAAAAACACAGCTTCTTTAACAAAAACTTTCCTTACAAATGTCAATTGGTATTCAGTATATCTGCTAACCAAAAGGGGGTAAAGTGATTACCATGACAATCCAGCTAATCTTAAGCTGTACTTCAAAAAACAGGGTAGTTACTGCAAGTCAAGCTCTTCCCTGAACTGCACTGAGAACATTGCTGTGTGAGGGACACATCAGAGCAGGTCCAGTTTTTGTATTGCTCCTGCTCTAGGGGAATGAACAAAGGAGCTAAACAAAACTCAGAAACCTTGTCCTGTATTCTGCTGACTGCCCCAGAGTTTTCCTTGGAGTCAACCTTCTTGCTCACACTAGTACAAAACACAGGGTTTTGGCACAGTGTCCTGGGGGGACACAAGTATCCCACTAGATTCTGAGTCATTCTAGACCTTGCACACTGCACTTAGGTAGAGGTTATGGGGTTTCCTCCCAAATTTGTCTCAAACCGGGACACACAGGTAGCACCACCTGTGCAATTCAGTAAATATTGGTCTTTTTCTATAAAATAAAATTCTTCCTTTGAAAAAATACTTTAAAATTTCAATGAAATTCTTTTTCTCTCTGTCTCCCAGGTACCCCACGCAACCCTGTCGTTTTGGAAAACTTCTATTGCTTTTACCAGCTTTACGTTCAATTAGTCCATCTACAATAGAAGAAGTGTTTTTCAAAAAGACCATTGGGAATGTACCAATCACAAGACTGCTTTCAGATATGTACAAATCCAGTGACATATAAATTACCTTAAAATAAACAATCAGGATGGACAGTCTGAGAAGAACTTCTATCTATGGAGAATAAGCCTCAACTAACAAAATCTACAGGAAGCATAAGCCTGGGAATGTTTAGTCCTTAAACTCATTGACAAAAAAATACCCCAGTAGATATGATTCTGCTGCTCTGAACAGAGTGATTTAGATCATGGAGAGAATGCTTTGTTCTATAGAAAAAGTGAAAGTGGTTGGAATTTGGCTGCTATTCCTGTTACTACAGGATGGAGGCAATTCATATGCCAGTCATAGTTAACAAAGACTCTGCTATTCTCTCATTTAACTGGCAGATCTGAGACAAAATGTGAAAGAAGGTACTTTAGGTTGTTCAGTATTTGGAACCGGGTGACCAAACTTGGCTTCTGTTGTAACACAAGATGTGGTGGCCTTCAGAATTGTTTTAAAAGTAGCCTATGTTGGGAAAGTGTTTTTAATATGATAGGCAACATTTGAGATCAAGTTACCAAAACATTGCTTCTGCTATAATACATCATGAAGTGGCCTTCAGAACTGATTAAAAGGTAGCTTATGACGGCAGCTCCATTCTTCCTACAAAATGAACTGGTGATCTTTGACGTGGATGTCACCACAATTTGTTCGGTTAACATCTCAAAGACAGAAGAGCTTTATACATTTCCTCCCCGACCTTCCCTCCTTCTTCTTCCACACACACAGACATACACTCACACACACACATACACACACACACACCTGAAAAGAGACAACACAAGAAAGGAAGACTAAAACAGCAAAACCAAATACAATGGAGATGACCGCTTCAGTGATCTGCTGGCTGTCCCGTTGGCACAGTGCTGAAACCAAAGGCAACGGTGGCCAAACTCTTTGTTGATTAAATGTGCAGAGAAATGAAATGACTATAAAAAAATCCATGGAAGGAATTTTATTTCAAAGAAATAAAGGCTGATGACTGATACAATGCTAACTATTTCCAAAAGTCTCCAATGCCTTTTTAGAAATCTCCAGGTTCTAATTTTGAAGCCTTGTTCGCCTACACCCTCTCACACACAAGAACGTTATAAGCTGCTTATTTGATGTACGAAAAATGTAGAAAAAAACCATTTAAAGATAGCTGCTGTACTTTTCAAATTTTGATTTGTTATTAGAAACTAGCACTGAGAAAGATCAGCACTTGAACTATCATAGAATGAGTAAAACTTTTCCTGTACAAAGTGGATTAACCGATTTGTGAAGTTAAAAAGTTGTACTCATTGTATTTACAAAGAATAAAAATATATTGAATTTAAATTACTTTCCACTGTTCTTTTAACCATTGTCCTTAAT
Organism: Pseudopodoces humilis; assembly: GCF_049639895.1. NCBI lineage: Eukaryota > Metazoa > Chordata > Aves > Passeriformes > Paridae > Pseudopodoces > Pseudopodoces humilis. The sequence goes on along the minus strand of NC_142202.1, from coordinate 69,771,735 downwards.
CAGCTTCTTCCACTGTCTCCTACTTAACAGGGAATAGAAATATTCTTTACTAAAATGGATTGCCCTAGATCCTGTGGAGTTTCCATCATCAGAGGTTCTTAAAAACAGGTTACACAAACATTAACGGAGTAGCTTAGGTGATCCTGCCTTTGTGAGATCCTGCATAGAGCTTTCTGTAACCCAAATACCAGCTGCAAGGTTTCTTTCTCAAGAAGGTGACATGTAGCCTTTGCTAGGATGCAACACCAAGTGCATCAGAGGTCTACCCCAGTTTGTGCCTTCTGTTGTATGTTGTTACAGTTTTTAATATCGGTGAACTGTGCAGCTAACAAAAGGTGATGAGCACAAAAGCACTGCTTCAATTAAAAAAGACTGAGGTTTTATTAATGTGTCTAACTGCATAATCACACCCAAGAAAGAGGGAAACAACTCCAAATCAACATAACAACTTGGCAATAGTAGGAGGGAAATGTATTGTTCACATGGCAATGAGTAACTGAAGAACCATGCATGCTAAAATGACAGGTGGAAATATACTGTGTGTATTGGTGGCTCATTGGTTTGCAATGCCAAGGAATACAGGTCACAAGTGAAATCCTAGATCTGTTGACTTCCAAGCTCAAAAATCTCATATGTTTCAGAGGTCAAAGTTTTAACCCCAGCTCTCCTCCATCTGCAGTCTGCTGGGTCTCATATTCTATCTTTTCCAAGACAGACAGACCCTAAATACACAACATGAGTCACAGGCTATGAGACCTCAAAGTATCTTCCATACAAACTAGCTTGGAGCACTTAAAAAGGCATTTACTACAGGGTACAGCACATTCTTAGAATGAAAGCAACATTCTTCCTGCACCTGTAATCATTTTCTGCTCTTTACACTAGAAAGAGCCTGATAGGACAGAAAAATTAATTGTGGTTCTCCACTTTGTGGCAATTCAGTTTATGAGCTAGAGAAGTAGAACCCAGTGCTGCACAGAATCCATCACAGAACATTCATTTCAGTAAGATTCATGCTGCTGTCCCAGAGCAGCAATAAACACGAACTGCATCCACCCTGCTAGGCAACAGGGCAATCACACCCTGCAGTTTGCTGTAGTCCCAGACCCTACATCACCCAGGCTAGAGGACAAAACAGAGCGTACTGGAAAAGCAGGCAGGGCAATGGGACCACACCCATATCTCATCCTCTTACCTACAAGACCTGGCCCAGCTGCAGAGCACACTCACTGGGAACAGTGCCCAGATCCCTACGGTTTAGGCACAGCTAGTCTCAGACTATGTCTTGCTCCCACTACTGCACATTGCACTGAAGCACAATCAGGTACACTACACTAGAATTAGGGTCTCTAGCTAGCCTTGAAGGACTGAAGGCCAGGTGAGATCCCAGAGTGCTATACAAACACCCTGTCATTCTATGAGACTAATGCTCTGAAGTCCTCATTTTGGAAACAGGAATACTTTGACATCAAGCATGCAGCTTTTCCCTCTTCAGCTTAAATATTTTGGTTTTTTTCATAGCAAATTATATTGATTGTGTCATCATCTTTCAAGTTTAAGATGTGGCATTTACTTTGATTTCTGAAAGAAGCTTCTCTCAGAAAATAACATTTGAAAAAAGAAAAATAACAACTTACTCTGTATGTAAACCTACATAATAAAACTTCAACACACTGAATCTTTCCCCCTTTTCAAGAATAACTCAACCTTTAGGGGTGATTCAACAAGAAGAGGGAAATTTGGAAATTATTTACATTACCAAAAAAATCCTGAAAAGTGAGAGCCCTGGGCTGCAAATGGACTGTCAGTTTTGGTCCATGGTTTAGTGAATAGAATGGTTAGAGAGAATCAGCATAGTCTCAGTTAAGTATGAGCCTTCCACCTAAATTTAAATTATTCAAACACTTATCTCTTCAGTGTAGCTAACCACTAGTACTATGTGTAATCCAGCCAGCCACCACTGCCTTGTCAGTTCAGGCTTTTACGTTCAGATTTCCATAAATGAGGTTAATGGTCTTAGTTAAAAGAAGCTACTAATTTTGCCAGCAACTTTGTAGGATGCTCTTTACAGAGGTGTTGTACGAAGGAAAAAAGCAACAGAGCTGAGTCTAAGCCAACACATAGCTACCAAATAGAAAGAACACTAGAGCAAGCTGCTACTAGAGTTCTGGAATCTGCTGTCAAGAGCATCTGGATAGGCAATTTCCATGTCATTCCATACATTTGGAAGACTAAGGAAGCTTCTCTAGCTCACTTCCTTCTCATATAAAAGACAACTTCAGCAGTGCTGCCTGTGAACTACAGTTCAGCCATCCAGAACCCTGCATCGCACCAGTGGTCAAACCAGCACAGTGTTACAGCTCACCCTTCCTTTAGTGTTCAGGGAAGTGGTCTATGATCACATCTTACATCAGACTTGTACTACTTCATGTTCCTAATTCTATCTGTAGAGCAGAGCTATTTTAATCTAGGAATGATGTTATAAGTTATGTAAATATTCCTTTCTCTATAGGATTTCATAGTTTTCACTAGCTAGTTGAAGCTAGATTGATGCTTCTTATGCCAGGTAGGTATCCTTTTCCCAATTAAAGTCACAGACCTGTTGACTGCCTACCATGAGTGGTATTCCAACTTTGGCTCCACAAGACAGGAACAGCCTTTAATAGCTTTATATGCTCTTAAACACTTGCAGAGTGTGAGGGTATCACAGGGTACTTAGTGCTGGCTGTTAGTGATACACAACTACATTGTGGAAGAGCATCATAGTGGGGTTGTAACACCAGTTCACTTAGCATAGTGAAACCCCTCCTCCTCAGAAAGCATGAAACACTCCACACTCAAGGTCAAGAGTGACAAAACATTTGAAGTGCATTTTCACTTTTATTTCAAAACTTTAGACAAGTTACTTTAGTATATAAATTCAATTTTTTCCTCTTACAGAATATAAAGATAATTCCCTCATTACTTCAGTATAAAGTGTTTTACAAGCTTGAAGACAATTGCATAAGTGTTTCTCATACAGGATATCAGAAATAAAGCAGTCTTTCTACAGACATTCAGACAGGTGACTACCTCAGAAACAGCATAGCAGTTTAGTCAAATACAAGTGAACACGTGACACTACAGTTGTGAAAGTTCAAGTAAGGCCAAGTCAGTAAACATTGTTAAGTCATTGCAAATAATAGTGGAAAGGTTTGTGAGACATTGCAAGGGGTGGATGGTTTCATAGTGTAATACTCTCAAATCAAGGATTCAGAGGGATTTAGCTAGAAGACAAGTGAGTTCTTAAATGCTATAAAGCATATGCAAAGACCAAGCAGTGTACTGGTATTAGTGGAGACTTTGTGCCTGTTCATCCTCAGCATGCTAAGACAAACTACAACCTCTTAAAACCAAGCATAAGAACCACTAATATTTGAGGAGATGCTTTTAAAATTCAAGTATGTCTTATTTTGGATGGTGTGTAGTTTTTATCTATTACTTCATCTTGTAAGAACATGTGAAGACAACGCTCATTCTGTGCCAGTGGGTGGCCTGCAACCCTGGAGAGGAAAAAAAACAACAAGCATTAGTGTGGACTGATTGAGCCTAAATGTAGCTATCCTGCAGGTCAGGGTTTTGTACCAATAACCTATTGTTCTGCATAGATCCCACTTTCACTTCACTGTTGGCAACTAGAATGCTGTCTAGCGTTCTAGCATGTCTAGCAGCAAGACTTATCACACTTCTCCAGGTGAAGTTAATCCATAGAAACCTTGAGCTACCTCTGATCCCTTGGAAGCATGTTAAATCATTTTTCACCTGCAACTGATGGGACTATTCATGTAAGTGCTCATTCTAGTATTAGGAAATCTGGAGCTAAGAAAGGCAAGAGGATCTTTTTTTAAAAAGATCTTAATGTATTTGCCATGGGACACCCTTCTAAAGGCCATTTATCCCCTCAGCTGCGTCACTGAGCAGCAGCTCGTCCCGGCAGAGCTGAAGCCTGGCTCCAGCAGGGGGTGCGAAGGCTTTCTGAAGGCTCAGGCACTGCTCCAGACACAGACTCCCCAGGGTCAGTGTCCTGGCCTGTATGGGCACCACTGCACACAGCCAGGGGTACTGGCCCTTCTGCTCATTGCACATGTGGTAGCTTGCAAACACAGGAGATAGAATTTGCCTGTTCTAGGGGACACCAGCATCTCTACTGTAGATTTAATTTAAGCTGAAAAAACATCTTTTTAACAGTAAAGGAGCTGAAACTGAATTAGGAGACACTCAAACTTGGAAGAAAATCACAAAGTATTGCACTTGAACCTTTAAAATACCATGCAGATTCCTGCACAGGTAAAAATCCAAAAGAATCAGATACCTGGAAGTTCCTAATTTATGGACACTAATACCTAATGCAGTTTGATTTGAAAAAAACTACATCCAGTTTGGTCAATCAAGACAAAATTCTTCCTTTAGGAGAGAAAGTCTCCCATTGTCCCAAGGCAGCTTGTGTAAGCCTTGTGGACTCCATATCTGTCAGAACATTTCTACCCATAATGGAAGGCATCTGGTTGAACAGATGCAATACATATTCAGCTCCAATGGCTCAGCACCACTTCCAAGCACTTCTGTGCATCTTTTCCAAATTTATCTGTTAGTGTTTATTTCACCACAGAACATACTCACTTGTTACTACTGACTTATTGAGGGTGACCTCCACTGAGGAAGCTGAGCTCTCCTATTTAGTATTGATTGATTACTTCAAGTGCAGTTATAAAACACATCCAACTTGCCAGGTTCTAGTAAAAGGCCAGCAGTCTCAAGCACTAATTTACAAGGATGACAGCCTAGAGTAACTAGTTTGAGTTTCTTACCCCATCAGAATGATGTTACCAGTGTTAACTTCAAGGAAAAGATAAACAGGAGGGGATGAGGAAGTAGCAAACTTCTTCCTTTCAGGAAGGCTTCCTTTCAGAAAATTGGTGGCTGAATTGCAAGACTAGATCTGATCTGAGTCAGCTCTTGGTTTCACAGGGATACCTCACTCTGCGTTGGCTTTCCCCCTATAATTTTCACCAAGGTGACCCTTACACATAGCAGCTGCTACTTCAAGAATTTTCATGTATCTCAAAGTCAGGTTGAAGCAGACAAGAATGTTGAGACCTAACACCCTTGTGAATGTCACTGTATGTAGTATTGATGGTGGTGCCAGCAAACTGGCCCAAGACAGCTGACTCAAGCAGCACTGTTGTGATTCAGATTTTACATCTAGAGGGACAAAGCTTCTCAATAACATCCATCTCACACTCACAAAATATTAAGAACTAGCATCAGTGCACCAAGATTTTTTTTGTTCCAGTGGTATCAGTTATCCGAGGGACTCTTTAATTCCAGAAGCAAAGTTCAGCTTTGAGTATGTGATAATGGGAATGTACTGTGCAAAGGACCTTCAGGTCTAAGTTCACTAGTGCCCAGAGTACTTGGCAGAAGCTTTAAAGCTTCTACATGGTTCAAAACTTTAGTAATATTTACTTAATGAGTTGGTCATGTCATTAGAATTCACTGATGAATTAAATTGCTATGATTTGTGCCTGGAAAGCCTTATTCCAGATATACTCAACTCTGCCACTACATCAATATCTACATTAGTCTCCTTTTATGTTTCAAAGGAGGAAAAATTAACCAAGTAGTTTTACACTTCCACAAAATCAATTTATTATTTTCAGTAGGACTTAAAAATGGGTACTGATAAATTGGTCATTCCATTTCTCTCAGCTATAAGGAGTTTTTCAGAAAGTCAGATGACTGTTTCACATCAGCTGTTTCAGAACACCAACAGCCCTCTTCCATGCATATTTCTAGATTCAGCATACAAAACTTTAAGTAGGTGCACTTTTTCTCCATTTAAGATAGAGTTCCAAATGAGCATGGATAAAGCTTGGATGCCTTGGAAGTTTATTCCATTTGTCTCTGAACAGCAAAAAGAGCAGTCTGAAGTATTTAACCTGTTCAGAACCATCAGCAATACTTCTAAAATGAGTTAAGAAGCAACAATGTGAAGAAAAATTTCAAAGATTTCATATGGTCACACTTACTTGTATAGGACAGACAGTTATAGTGAACTCATCACTTGCAACTCCAAGACACATGTCTGAACTAACAGTAACTAACAAGTACATTTTCCTAAGTTCTGGCATAACTCACAGGCATCCTCTCTTCCTGTTAAACAGCATTACTATTCAACAAGATTAGAATGCCAGGGATACTAACAGGCTTGAACTCCCTGATGGAGCAGTCCCAAATCCAGTTGGTCTGAACAGCATTGACTCTAGGGACCAGAAGAGCTGGTTAACTGATAGCACTCCTTACCCACTGTTTGGATCCACACTGTTAAAGAGATTAAACCAGCTATTCAGGTCAGTCAGTGTACAGACAGTGGTTAGTAGTGTCAGATAGTGGAAAAAGAATCATAAGACTTTGTTACTATAATTTCTGTTGAAAGGCAGGGACAAAATCCAAAGTATGTATTTCAAATTGTGTGTGCATACCTCAAGTAGCATTTTTACTTCAGAATCTTCAGAAAGATTCTCAGGATGATTACAGAAAATATGCATCACTACACAAACTGGTAATACTTCACATCTGCAATCTAAGTCAACTGCTGTAAGCTTTACTGTTCACCCAGTTGGAAGATACCTTTCCAGAAATTATAAAGTAGAATTATTTTCACCACTACCATTTTAGTAGCAATTTGCATAAATTAACAACACTAACAGTCATTTCAGCTGTTCAGGTAAGCACTAAAATATCCAAACTAAATATGGGATGAGTAATGTTAGTACATCCTACTGCAACATTACATGAAAGATAATATTCTGAACCTACTGAAGTTACCATCCTTAGGAGGACTAATAGCTTCAACTCAGTTTTCCAGGGCTGAGCTCCAGGTTTGTCTCTAAATAACCAGATACAACACTTACTTGTTTATGAACTGTTCAAGAGCCTGCTTCCTTTCCTCTATAAAGGAATCATCAAATATACCATCATCTCCTCGGAAGGGGAGCTGACGGAGAAGAGCTTTTCCTGGTAGAGGTGGTACCACAACCTGAAAGATTTACAGAAGTGTCCTTAAGTGCAGCCTGTAAGCGAGTTCATCTGCCTCTTCCTCCTAGAAGACCCAACTCACCAGTCACATTCCCAGTGAAGTAATAAAACATGAGCAGAGAAGAACAGTACCTGCCCAACCAGGTAAGCTGTAATCAACTAGTTTATCTCTGAATTAACTCAAAACTATTAAAACAAAAAGCCTCTATCATTGCAGCACTGAGGCCAGATAAAGAGACTGACACACTGGTTTATTTCTGGGCATTTTCAACCACAGTATTTGCTTTATATGATACATGCTTTATAATATAATGAAAAAAGCATTTCAGGATCATGACTTCTTGTATATCTTTGTATATGAAGACTTGTATTTACTTTTCACTTTACTCACCTTGCTTTCTCTTTCTAGTTCATTCCTTAGCCATTCAAAGTCACTATATCTTCTTCTGACTGTAGATTCTTTCAGTTTGAAGATAGGTAGATTTGTCTGAAAACAAGAACACAAGTTACTGATTAGACAGATTAGAAGTTTTGACAAGCAGAAGCAAGAACCAAGCTGTTAAGTTACACATTAGTTTCATTTAAGCAACAACAGCAGAACTGAGAACCACTCAAGGCAGAGAAATAGAGATAAGGCTCTGAGCCTTATCCACTACTTATCTACTCTTACATGAGTAAGCTGTGCCTCGAACTGCATACCTGTGACCCTCATTTGTATGGTAACCCAATTATTGGTATTTTGTCATCGTATCACCAAGCAGAATATCTGATTTCCTGGCCACTTGAGATGTTTCTAAGGCTGCAGAAGCATCTGCTATTCTTACTGTCTCAGATGCCAGATTTCCAATATATACAAAATTGGAGGTGGGGAAGGAAGTGGGAAGAAAGTCTTACTCCACACAAGTTTCTCTTACTGTATTCAAGGAATGTTTCAAGTATCAGCATAGGACATTAACTAAATTTCCCGTACTTTTCTACTCCCTGATACAACATGGCCTCCAACATCTTCAGAAGCAAAACCTGGATGTCTTACAGTGAATCCACCCAGGACTAATGAAGATTTGACAGCACAAGCTGCCAAATCTGGGTAGCTCCAAAGAAGCCAACAAGGCTGAGATTCATTACAACATTCAGTGCTGAGGAGATCAGACTGTTTGACTACGGAGTGAAATCAAGCAGAGCATGATTATGGAGAGCTTTACTGAACAAGGCTAGGAGGCAGCAACCAAACCTAACACCCTTGAAAGGGCCACCACATGGCAGCAAGGTTATACTGCTGCACAAGACCATGTTAAATACACAGGCAACCTTCTACAAGTCCTTATACTAACTGTGTGACAGCCTGCATTACCTCTGTTCATTCTTGGGGTGCAGTGTTATCCCACTTTCGCAATCCAACTTGAACATTATTTTAAAAGTAGACTTAGAGAGTCCTCTCCTAATGACATCCTGGCTAGAGCATTACAAAATTGTTTCTAGGAGTTATGACATCCTAAAAGTAACAACATGATCCTATTTTTTACCATATACAACCAGAAGTCACAGAATAATGCCTACTGCTGTCAGACTGCAAATTCACTAACAGTCTTTCTATACTTTTAAAGAAGACTCTCAAGAAGCACCCTAGGAAGCTGATGTTCACTTGGGACTACAGGTACCTCCAGCTCTCCTGATGGCAGATGCACAGTAGTCATTCTCAGCTACTGCCTTTTATTTTTTGTTTTGGTTTTTATCCTGTAGGCCACTTAACTCAGGATCTTGTCACTGTATGAGTACAATATAATTTGTAGCATGTTATGCTTAAGTGTCACTAGGGAATACTTTTGGCTGCTCAAAACAAGTTTAATTGCAGAAATATTTTCCTGCACTAGGCAGGTCCATGACTATGGGTCATTGTACTGCTGCCAGCCAGTACTGGCTGTCACACAAAAGTACTTGATAAGTTAGTTGTGTACTTTCACATTATTCAAGTTAGTTCATAATTTACAAGAGATAAAGTATAGAACAATATTTTGTTATGTTATCGTATAGCTAAATGTTTAAAAGCATGCAAGTTCTCTTTCCCAGGTAAAATATTGTTGATTGTGCTAGTGACTGATAATAAAATTACATTTAAGGCTTATGTCAGAAGTCAGGCTTTATAAATAAACACTCTTGTCTTGATGGTAAGAATACTCAAGAGTGAATATAGCTAGGTTCTCCTGAGTGCAGGAAGGAGATTCCCAGAAGTTAAGCACTGGATTATTTTCCTCTGATTTCAGCTATTATTTTTTTAATCAAGTGCACCATTACACATTATAATGTCAACTCTTTTCCAGTGTCTCAGGTAGAAAGTCCTTTCAAGTATTTAACATAGGTTCTCACCTGCAGAAAATATTTATTTCTCCTCTCAAGTGACTAAAAGAGGGATTAGAACTGGATAAAAGCAGCTAAAAAACATAAATTCCGGTCTTCAGGAACTCTTTTCATGCTTCTAGGCATGAAGTCTGTAAAGTTAATCTCTAAAAAATGTATTAGGCTTACAAGTACAATGTGGGGGCAGAAGTGCCAATTGAGCTCACTTTACCTTTTACATTCCCTTTTGAACTTTTGACATGCTAGCCCAGCTAGCAAGTTGGAGAAAAGGACAGAGTTCTTTGCTCTCCTCGTGAGTTGAAAAATCTTCTCAAATTTTGATCATAAGTACTGTAAATATTCTAATTGAAAAGTATGCCAAAAGGCATTGACTAAATTAAGTGTCTTGCAAGTCACAATGTGACAACTATATTCTAAAACAAAGCACATGTTCACTGTCCTTTGGTCTGGATATGAGCTAGACCTATCTACTGAGATCAATTTCTAAACCTCATGTTTCTTTAAACCCAGAAACTGCAGCAATTCTCCTGACTCTATAAGTACTGATAGAGCAGTGTTCCTAAGGTAAGTAGCTGTTAGGAAGGATCTATTTAAAAATGCAATTTGAGAGTACTGTTTTATACTGCTTAACTTATTTACATCTTAGGTCACTATTTTTAATTCAGGCTATATTCACATCTGAAGTTACTGTATGGGTCTTTGTCACTAAGGATTATTGCCCTGTTTAACCAGACCACCCTTTCTTTCAGTAGGATGTGCTTCTGCATGCCCTACTGCCAACATCCTCCATGGACAGCCAGTTTTCATTAGGCAAGTCAGACACCTCCTGAAGCACGGGCTTTCGTTGGACAAGAATTTGGTAGAAGGAGACAATCCTGAAGAGTCAATAGAAACTTTTAATTTTCTATTGAATTGTCATTTATCAAATTCTATTAAATTGTCATTTCAAGACCATTCAGGCTATCAAAAATATTATTCAATATTATATCAAAAATATTATTCTCTCCTTGACATTTTATGTTGAGTTATCCTTGTTCAGTCACTAAGGTGCCACCAGTGCTGCCAGTGCTTTGATTGTCTGCTAAAACAGAGATAAGAGTAAGGCACAAAACTTGAAGTCAGGCTAATTTCATTTTTACAAGCATTTCTGCCCATGCTCATTCAGCATTATAATGTCAACTTTCTGGCCTGCTGAGTCTACTATCACAAAACTCATGACCCAGTTTGGAACAGCCCTTGGAGCACAGCTCATTCTTGTGATAAATTCAGCATAATTTCTGCAGCAATTCTTTCTTCAGCAGTGTAATAATTATACCATTTATTGGGAAAAAAAAATTCAACAGCTTCCTAGTCCAAAATCATGCTGCTTAGCAGTTTGAATGCAAGCCCTCAGCCTGAAAGGATTATGCATCACCAAGACATTAGACAACTGAAAGTCACTAGTCAGAATTGAAGATAAAGCATTGTTGCAGAAGGACAAACAAACCAGTTCTGCAGAAGTCTCACACAACTCAAAATCCTAAGCCATAGAAAGATACTAAGTCAAGACAGATTTTGTGTAGCACTGTCTCTTTATTAAACTGTATGTAGACACCATTAGGCTTTCTCTGACAACTATCAAACAGCCTGTATTCTGCTGGGGCAGCTAATGGCCAGCCAGTACACCAGAATAAATATTGCCAAAACTGATGCCAAGTTACATTACATAATTAAACAAGAGGTGACAAACTCAGATCCTTAAGTCACTCCTGCATTTTTCCACTCAAATGCCAAACAAGTTTCTACAGTTATTTGGCTAGTGCTCAACAAACTAGAAACAGGAAGCAGTAGTTCCTTGCTAGCAGACTTTGTGCAAAATCTGTCTGTGTTCACAATAAGCATTTTTCTTCAGCTTCATTTAAGTCACCATACCATATTCAACTTTGAGTTGGACTCTAATTTCAGGAGATTCCTTGTTCACCTCAGAAGCAAATGACAGTCCTAAGACAGTAGCTTAGATAACCAGGTAACAGTCCTCCAGTTCTTAATACAGTCACTCCCCAAGCTATGCCCAGTTAGAAGCTGTAAAACTGTTTCTGTATGCAAGCGAAGAGAATTTCACAAGCAGAATGCAAATAGTTTGAGTACTAGTCCATTCAGATTCAGATACAGTCATCCAATCCAGCCATTCCAGTAAACAAATTACCTTAAATGCAGGTGGGAAGCTGCAGTAATTTATTAGTTTGTAACTAGTTTAAACAAATAAAATAATTCTACGTATTTTTAAGTCTTAGTTTTTAGACTAGCTTATCCACTGAGTGGAAAATGTCTTGCAAATAGTCAGAGTTGCTCCTAAATATTTGTTTCCAGACATAAATCAAATGCAAATAGCATTTGGGTTCCTTCAAAGAACATGCTGACACTCCACAAGATTGTACGACACTGCAGCCCAGTCCATCCCCACAATAGCAAACTCCCCAGATGTTGTTCAGCATAGTTTGAGTTTGGATTTGGTAAAATTTCTTCATCTGCCACCATAACACTCGCCTGTGTCTCCCACTCCTAAAAGACTAAGAATAAAGCTGCACTGTTGCCACAGCACCTACTTTGATGTCATCTTTGCTAGTAGGTTATGGTAGCCTTGAGAAAACTCTATTTCCATTAAAATAGAGTGCAAGAAAGCACACAGCTCACTTTTGATAAAAGTTTGAGGCTTTGACTCTCAGAAGCTAAATACAAGCATCTTGACTGTCTCATGCAAGGTGTAATCTTTGTCAAGAACCTGCACCCTTCAACTGCATTTACACTCAAAGGTAGATAAAAAATAGTATTATGATTTTCTTAACATAAGAGCCTGATGTCCTTTAGTACAAGAAACTGGCTCCAGCAGTCTGCTGTTATTGCAGAAACCTTGCCAGTGGTTTGTTTCCTTCCCGACTCAACATACGCAGCTACCTCTCAATTTCCTACAATTATAAAAAGCAAGAAAGAAGGAAAACATCCTTTAAACTTCAGTTTCTAGAAGTTTAGATTTTTGCTGGTTATATTACTGAAGGAAAGCTTCTTTCCCCACTTCAAAATGTCACACTAGAAATTGTTATTTTTCTAAGTTTCAGTCCTTTTCATTAAAACAGAGTTCTATCTCTCCTTTCCACCACTTGGTGTCCAGATCTACTGAAGGGATGTCATATTAAAAAAAATATAAAGTTAAGAGAACACTGAAGAATCTGACCATGAAAGTTTTAAACAGTGCTGACTTAAACTATACCAAGAACTTTTGAGTCCCACTCTGCACTTCAGGAGCTATGGAGCCAGAATGTTTTCTACCTTAAAGACTAAGCCAGTGAAATCCTAACAGAATTGAGACTATCATAACCTTTGCCAAATCCAGTGCTTTGAGTCCAGAGTTGCTCTCTGAAAAATGTGCATAGGGATGCCTGTATTTTTGCCAAAAAAGTATCTATCATCACCTGAACAAGTTCAACAACATCATAAACAGCTGAATTACAGTGTGCTATGGTCAAAAGACTCTACATAGGGTGAGTCAAGAAAAAAGAGATTGTTCAGTGGCTCTTTATTCCTCAGGCTCCATGCTCAGAAGCAAAAGATAAAACTGGAGCCTGCTTTGAGGACACATTTGGACAAAGACTTTTACAACATCCAGATAGAACTAGTAACTATATCAGGATTAGCAAGTCAAAGCCTCCTGTGAAATAAATATTCATTTGAAAGAGAAGGGACTGCTACTTTTACACAATTCAAGGTATAACAGCCATATGGCTCTGATTTGACCTACTGTAATGTTCTTACTCATTCCTCTTTAGGAATGACTGAAAAGGAATCACATTAAGTTGATGCTTTAGCATCATTACTGACATCCATCAGCTACAGTCAAATGGTGATAAAAAATTTCAGTGAATTGCTGCAGCTGCTAATTTTTTATCAAAAACTAAATTTTTTATATGCTTTGTGAGCTAGAGACTGCCTAGCATCCCTATACTTCAAATATGCAACAAAAAAAGCAATAAGTTAACTAGTTTAAAAGTGGGTCTACTAAGTAGCAAAAATTTCTCTTCATATTTCCAGTTTTACTGGAGCAGTAATGCAACACTCTTAAGTAGCCACTAAAAGCTATAGAAAGGCTTCCAACTCCTGTTCATTAATCTGCAGCATATACTTACCACTTAGAGGGTGCTACATCTTAGGCCCATAGAAATAATCTCTAAAGCTTTATTTCCAGGTTTAGAGGTGGCTTTATATCATTTAATATATAGCTTAATTTTCTTCTGGCTCTTAGAGTAAAGCTTCTATACACTAGCTTATAGTTATTCTTTCAAACAGGCTTTGTGGCAAACACAAACTATGCTGTCATATGAGAGAACCTTCTGGGGCATAACACAGATTTTGATTTGGATTCTCAAGAAATAACTATAGAAGGAACATTTTATGAACCTGTGTTCAGCTGGTAAAACACTTGTTTTTATACCTTGACTAGAAGGTTAGGGCTTCTCCATCCTTTTAATGTTAGAAGTTACAGCAACAATAGCAACTTCAGACCCTTCACTCAGTGCTACAGCTTCACAGGGTGTTTGGATTATGTACTTGTTAAAACAGCCACCAGTAGTGCAACTGGCATTGCTTTAACAAGTGAAAAAACTTTAAATAAAATACTTCCCTTACTGTTAGAAGACATAAACCTCTGCTGCATCATTTATTTCCCCAGATGAAAAGCAGCAGAGACTGAACTGCTCTAAAGTTCAAGCTGACACTTTTTTCAGCAAGCCATCTAAAAATAAGCACGTATCAAAACTCCCTGGCATCACATGCCTACCTGGATCACAGCCATCTGTCCTACAAAGATTAGTCATTGTTCCATTTGATTTGGTCTGTTTTGCACTGTAGAGTAGAGTGCAATCTTAAAACATGAAAATCAAGGCCTGCACTGTATGCACTAAAATGAGTACAAGTCACCAGTTAAACTAATATACTAGTAAGAAGCACTATTCAGAGACTTGGTGTTTTTATTTACACAGTAATAAATATCAATGCCAAACTAGTTCAGTACCTTTGGACCAGCCTCCTGAACCTAGTTTAATTACAAACTTCTACAGAAAAAAACAGCTCCTCAAGAAAAAATCCACTTTCCTTGCTTTGGAAGTTTCTTTCATCCAAGCCATTCTACTTCTCTGTCTCCATAGTCAGTGGCCTTGGAAATTCTTAGCCTTCCAGTTATCCTTTTCTGAATTACTGCTTGAAGGAACAGTTAATGTTTGTGAGGGTGCAGTACCCAGGCTGTAGAACAGAAAAATGGTCACCTGAATCACTGCATTTTTATTCTTTGCAGAGGGGTCTGAAAATAGCTAACTGGTAGCAGTTAGTATGGTGTCTAGAATGGGTTTTAAAAGCATAATTTACTACAGTTAGAGCAGTTATTGCAGTGTTATGCAAGATTTGTAGTAGTAGAGAAATAGAGAATTACTGCTGATTATGCATCCATAAACACATCCCCACTGAGTCACTGTTTAGTCATGACTCCACCACAAGCTTCAACTATTAAACAGTACAATGCTGAAGTCAACTACAGGAAGGGCAGATTTGATTCTTTTTGTGGTGGGGGAAGAATCTGCAGCTTCAAACCCTGCCAGACATGAAGGACAGGACATTTGGAACTGTTCAAGGACAAAACATTTCAAAAACATGTTCAAGAACACCACTTTCCAAAACATGGCACAAGATAAGTGCATTCTGAGCAAGCTTCACTTTCAGTTAATTTCTGTCTGATCACAGCAGTCAGACTTCGATCAGTTAATCACAAGTCAGACCACTATAAACACACTGAAATGTAAATATTGTATCCAAACTAGGTTTGGAAAAAATTGGTTAACGGGAGAACAGGACTTCCAAAAGCAACTCGAGTTCAGCAGTACACAGATAAACTTCACCAATCCCTTGAAACCAACCAGTATTCTTAATACTGTAGGCACTTGACGGCCTGTGTATTCATTTCCTTCCCCTCACTAACCTAGACAGTTGAGCACCTCTGCAGGCCTACAGAAATCTTTCTGCAGAAGATAAAGGAAACCTGACTGGTGCCCCAAAGAGCACTGGTACCACCAAACCATCACAATTCACAATGGAAGCACAGCAAGACATTCTCTTTCCACACCTCAAGACAAGCAACTCCACTATGGAATACCAAAAAACTAAGGTATACCTTAGTGTCAAATTTAATAATACTGATTAGAGGCAAGAGGCCATTGAGCATTAAAGAAGAGTGCTAAGACAATAAAGGCTTTTAGTTTGGCTTTGGTTTGACAAAAACAGAATTCTTTAACTACTTGGACTAATAGCTCCTGTCACAGGTATTTTATTATACTTCTAACTGTCAGTTTGAGTATCAATGACTTCTCTGCAAGTTCTCACTAACCATAAACAGATTATTTAACCTTTCAGTCTAAGTGACAAATCCAACCAAAACAGGTAGCACAGAAGTCACTTTTATTCTACAGAAACAAAAAAAGATGAACTAGTGTTAACAGTTTATTTCCAGGTCACTGAATATTCTGATATTCAATGGACATCAAGGAATTCAGAGGGATCCACAAGGATCACATAGTCCAGCTGTTAAGTGAACAGCCCATACGGGGATTGAATCCACAAGCCTGGTGTTATTTAGCACTATGCTCTAACCAAGCTCTAACTGAGCTGTTCTCAGGGTTGCAAAGGGATATTTCCCAAAATGTAGCAAGCTCCTGGATACCCATATGCTTTGTTGACAGTATTCTAACCAAAGCGCTTATCTCCTATGGCACTGCCTTTACAATGGGTGTATGGCTGTGATGTGTGACACTAGTCACTGGATCAGAGTCAGCTTGTAAAGATTAAGTCTTGTCTCCTTAAAGGATTTAACAACTGAAGCTATTGCACAGAATCTGCTTGAGCAAATACCTTCCTTTTGACCCACTTATCAAGAAAACTATGTCTCAACTACAGTAGAAGACAAATGATACCTGGAACTGGACTTAGAACTAAATTCATGCTGTAAGATGCTAATATGATAATTCTAATTTGTTCTATGTTTGTTTCCTGGAATTCAGAGAGAGAACTGCCTTTTAGTCCATAAACAGTAACAGATATTCCCATACTCTCATTCAAGAGTGTTGACTTGAACAAGCCCACCCTGAAAAGGTTTAACAATAAGAAGAGAAGAGCTAATAAAGACTTATGAGAAACAGCATGCAGGGGTATTTACGCTGAGAACTTGACTTTTGGTTCACATTTTTCCTCAAGAGGTAAGGAATGCAATGAAGTAGTTTACTGTATTCCTTTAGCAGGCAGCCTAGTTGATTATGCTAGTTTTAAATGCTGTACAATCACCATACTGTGATCATCTAGATACCTTCAGATAAGGTAAGTACTTTATCAAGTTTTATTTCACTAGATGAAGCACTTAGAGCTTTATACCCTACTGCATTATTCCCAGTCTAGCTCACTCTAAGCCTTCACACACAAAGGACATCTCAGAATGGTACAAATACACTGCCTGATGCTGCTGATGGAAAGCAAATTCTCAAGTACCCTGTCAAAAACATGACCCACGCAAATTTGCTATTTTAGCACAGCAGGGTGGCATTTTCTATCACTTATTTCTGAATAAGATATTTGACTTCCATTGCTAGGCTGCACTGTGGTGGCACACAGCCACATTGTGTGCCTTACAGTGGTTGCTACCAGTGGAAAGCTTTCTATCATCACCTTGTCTAGCTTACCAAGAACAGACTCTTATCTAATGCACAGACTCAGGCTCAGAAAGTCAATACTTTGGCCAACTGTCCATCTGTGAATTAAGCTGCCTGGCTAAAAGTGCTGCACAGGGTCTACTTGCAGCACTCCCCTCAAGACTCCTTAAATTCTTGTCAAAGCACCAACACACAGCCACCCTGCACAGAGACACTCACTTTCCTTCCTAAACCTTCCTAAGTTCCAAAACACTATTGCCTTGCTTATACAGTAGTGTACTGCTGAACAGCCCACACAAAACTTTTGAGTTCCCCATCAGGCTTCCCGACTTCCACCAGAACTTGATGAGTACAGCATTACAAGAACTAAAGAATGAAGTTTTTCCACTTGCTGCTTTCCAGACAACAGATATGCTTCGACTGCAGTACCAGTAGAAAGCTTGCCAATAAAAGCTTTGGGTAAACTCTGCAGTATTTCAGACACATTTTTATCAGATATCAATTCAAGAGTCTGCTAGCAAGCTCGGTTTTCCCAAAAAATCCCAAAAGTGAAGCTTTGAGATTCAGACAAAGATAGAATTACAGAGTCTGTAAACACCATGACAATGGTACAAGTGTAATTGTCTCAACGCAAACTTGAATTTCAGCATCCTCTCTGATGTTTCTGGCTTAGAATGATCTCCAGCTGTAACATGAGGCTACTGTCCTTTAGCTTTCACCAGAATTTGGCAGCAGTTAAGCCATCCATTTCTGCACACTTAACATTTTACTGTTGGTGTTACTTGAAGACATGGCTCTCCAGATATGATACAGGTAACTCACACCATCTTCTCAGGTTTGCTCTGCCGCTACCATCAACACTGCTGGGGGAAACTGCAATTTCAGCTGCTACTTTCTTACTTTCTGTGACCATAGGCAGTAGTCAAACCACAGAGGCCAGCTGGTGACCACTGTCAGCCACACTCCAACAAGCAGCTTATGGGACAAGGCCTACCTTTCACAAGTACAATACCATAGCAATTCATGTTTGAATTATTTCTCTGTGCTGAAATTTGTGCATTAGCAACATGGTCCGTGTTCTGCTGAGAAGCAGTTAATTGATATAAGTTTAGACAGTGAACATAATTCTGCATGACTTGTATTACCTGCTCTGTAGCCTTCCAGCACACAGAGATATAAAACTCAATTTTACAGTTGATGGTGTCTATGAACCATGTGTAGAGCAGTGCACAACTGGAAATAGAATGATCAAAGAGACAGTGCTGTATACCAGAACGTACAGATGCAAGCAAGGAGGGTGGAGGATGCAATGTTTACATAGCAGTCAGTGTGGGAGGAAGAACAGAGGAAGGTCACAGTGCTATCACAGCATACATTTGTTCAAATCATTCTTGGTCTTCATTACAACAGGAATCCAAAATTTTCTACCCCAAACAGCAGGTGGTCTAAGACTAACCTGTCTCAAAACCTGTTTTTCTGCTTCCCTTTCTGAAGAAGAACTTCAGCTGAGTATTTAAAAAAAGCGCTATTTTTTAATCACAGGAAATTTGACCTAATTCCCAAGGCCATATCATGGCCAAGTCCCTTTTGGATCATCTTCCCTGTATCCAGCCATTCCAAATGCTCAGTCTCATGGAAAGAAACATCATCAGGAACTTAAGGAGCAAATACTTTCCAGCAAGGTAGAATTACATCTTTCTTCCTAAGTGGATTGCTAGGGTTCTGATAAGGGCAGTGCAATGCAACACAAATCTGCAAGTTCTAGTTTGACCTCACACAGAGGCCAAACATGGGCTACAGGCACGTTGGCTTATTCTTCCTGCCGCACTGACACAACCTGAAACACAGAAATAGCTACAGAACACAATTTAGAAGTGTCAGAAATAAAGGAGTATCTTCCCTAGTAGCTTTAGATTTCAGCTGATTTTGTTTTTTTAAGTAAGGTTACACTAAGCTGGGGACTTAGACCTTTAAAACCAGAAAATTCACACAAGGTTAAGTCTTGTTTAGTCAATTTTAGTGATCAAGGCAGCAGGCCTCAGCTGTATCCTTCCCTGCTGTGAAGAATTCATATTGCAGAAAATGTGTGCAGGGTGTCAGTGAAGCTTCACCCTTCATTACTGACTGTAACAACTGACCAGGTTCAATCAGTTGTAACAGAGTAAAGCTACACAAGGTAGCAGACTCAACTGCGAACTATAAAAAAAAAAACATCTGTAAGTATTCAGCTTTCTCAACCCAGCCTCTTTTTTTCTGGCAACGGAGACCAAAAAGGGTTCCCTGCCTCAAGGCCCTACCAGCCACAGGCAAGACACTGCATTTTTTGACCTCTGGGCCCTGTTTATGAAACTAGAAAGCCAGGGAACACAGTAATGACTTCACATAGCTTTTCTCAAGCTCAAGACTACTAGCCTTTGGGGCAAGTCACTGAACACAACCCTTCCAGCTAGGAAGGATTCTAGTGTTACAAAGTATTTGACAGCAGCATATTGCGAGAAACAGCCCTATTTATTAGGCACTACAATTTTATCTCAGGTACAAAAGAAAACAGGAAGCCCTCCCCCACACACACGCACCTCATCACTTCATCTGGCTCTGATCTAGCGAGTGTGCCCATTAGACTTACTTACACCTTCTCTACCTCACTTTTTGAGGATGCTGGAATCCTGACCTCCTGACCTCCCCCTCAGGGCAGATCCACCCATATTACTCCATCTCAGAGAGCGGAGAGTTTGCTCTATTTACCTGGAGACACACATGCAATTGTTCACAGTACAGCGATATTTCAGTCTGAGGACAAGCTGTACACAGCAGAGCCGAAAGAGCACTTGTCGTTAGGTTATCTGAACTGAGCTGCATCTCCTTAGCTATCAGGAGCCCGTCACACAGTTATCAACCCCAGGCCGAGGATGGAGAACCTTTTAAAACCGCTGCGGCTCTGCCACGGCCCCGCACCGCAGTAGCCGTGACACGGGTCCTGAAGGACACGGCGGCGGGAGCCCGTCACCGCCCCCCGGCCAGCCCCGGGCGACACGAGAGCCCGACACCGCCAACGCGGCTCCCGAGCCGGGCCGGCGCTGCCTCACCTTGACGCGGATCTCGTAGGTGGTGAAGCGGCCGCGGCCCACCCCCACCGTCTGCGGGTTGCCCACGTCGATCTCCAGGAAGTTGCTGGGCGGCCCGTAGGCGTCGTTGAGGTTCTGCGGCTTGCTGACCAGCCGCCGGGTGTCCGCGATCGTCTCGGCCATGGCGGAGCGGGCGCCTTCTCCCCTAAGCCAGCGACCGAGCCCCGAACGCCGCTGCCTTTACAACCCGCGCCGCCCGAGCGCCCGCTCCGCGCCCAGCTGACTGCCCGGCAACGCGCACCCGCGCCCACCGCCCGCCCGCGCCTGCAAGGCACGCTGGGTAATGTAGTTACCGGGCGTCTCCCCGTTTGCTCATGTCTGGCGCGGTCGCCCGCCTTCTGAACTACAAATCCCGGCGGGCGCTGGGGGCGCCGCGCGCTGGCCAGAAGTGCTGGTTTGTCGGGCCCACCCACCCCCTCGGCCGGGTGCGGGTGGTGGAGGCGGTGGGGTACAGGGGCTGACTTGGCTCGGCTCTTCTCACAGATCCTCATCCTTTGGGGAATGAAAAGACTGTGTGGAAAATGCTGTATATGCAAGGTGTTATGCAAAAGGAATCAGCCCGCTGCAGACATACGCTGGTGGAGATGTCCACCAAAAGCTTTGTGTTGAAAACAAAATCTTAAGTCACTGATCCAAGCTGCAATCGAGGTGACGATGTTTTTTGTAGTAGCCTTAAACATCTAAAAACTTACTGCGATTTTAACAAATGATACACATTTAATAATAATATTACCAACGGGACCAGATTCTATGTCCTCATAGCTTGCAGAGCTAGAGTTCGTAAAGAATAGGAAAGGAAAATTGTGTTGACAGAGTAAGTTATTAAAATTACTTCAGAGAGCAAGAAAGAGAATGAGAGAAAGGGAGAAGCAGAACTGACAGGATTGTCCCCTTCTAAGATATATGGTCTTTATTTCTCTTTATCTGATTAAATACGTGGTGTGTTACGATAAAAGAAGCATTTCCCAAAGTAGTACAATGTTTACCTAGAACATAATTGTGAATTGAAATTATATCAATCTGCTATTATTTCTAATTTTTTTATCATCTCGGAGGACTTCAGACTTTTTAAATACCTGTTAAAAGTACCCCTCCAATAATTAAATGCATATATAATTTTCCTTCCATCTTGTGAAAGAGTTCTAGTGATGTTCCTTTACTATCCAGGTTGAATGAGACTGTGTGAAAACTAGTGATATTTTTTCCAGAATTCTGCGTAGGCAGTAGATAAAATGGCAGGCTGCCCACAAATCACATCTGAGAGACACAAAGTTAACATCCGACAAGTTTAGTTAACTGTTGTCTGTGTTAATAAAAAGGTAAACAGAAAGCAGAGCTGATCCCAAAGTTAAAAAATAGTTCATCCCCATAACCAGTATACCATGGGCAATTTGCTTGGTAACTTTCTGTGAATTTCCTTGTCATCACTCCTTAAGTGTGATTTCTCCCACTTAGTAGTGCACCTCCCTTTCTTTCCACTAATAGCTGCCGACTATTCACTTTATAATTATAAAGAGAAATAAGGCTGACAAGAGTTTTACAAAGCAGGAATGAAGGGGAGCTTTACCTGACTTATACTAGTTATTAGACTGGTCATGCAGCAAGGCAAGAGAAAACTCAGTAATTCTACTGAGATTACATATGCATCTGGAAAAGCTTTTCTTTGTTATACTACCTATGCTGCCACATCTAACTGCAAATGTGAAAAAGAAACAGAGCACTGGTGTTGTCTTAACTATAATAAGTTGTCTGTCTCCTGCCCAAGCCTGGTTTAATTATCTGTTCAAAGCAAAAAAAGTGTCCAGTACTGTACATTTGGGAAGTTCCTGAGACTGTGATGAATAAAGAATTTGTTCTCATGCTGGGTAGATACTAAGAGTGAGGCTTAAGTTGAATGCTTTTCTCACAGCATACCATCTCAGCACTACTATTCTGTCTGCTTTTCCTATCAGGGATGACTGGTGATGGAGAGCCTTGTGAAAGCTACAGGGAATGATTGTTTTAGAGCCCACTTGTCAACAGCATGGGTATATAAAGGGGTTGAAGTGATTTGATGAGGTGTCCCATCTCTGCTTTTCCCACTGAAGTCAAGTACAACTCCTCTGACCTGGGAGACAAAAGGGAAGATGCCCAGCTTCATGACTAATGCCCCACTTACATCATGTGAAAGCATAAATGCCACACTGGCTGATGAGGCAAGAAGAAGGAATGAAGGTAGGGGGAAACTGGAGTCCTGCGAGCCTCTTTGTTTCCTTCCAATCCTCAGAAAATGCATTTGTTTACTTTGAACTGCGTTCCATATTTTTTCTGTGATCATGAGACTAGAGTTACACTATATGTAGCTGTTTCTTCATGCTAGAAAGGTTCTCTTCTCAGTATGAAGGTGAGCATAAACTCAGAAAATAAAGTTTTAATTCTGTTTCTGACATGAATTTTGGGCCAAATTCCAAATCTGGAGGGAGAGAGGTCAGCTGTGTTTGTAGGTTCAAAGATTATATCAAACATTTAGAGTTGGACTCAATGCTCCTTCTGGGTCCCTTCCAAGTCAGCATATTCTGTGATATCAGTGAGAATCCTAGTTAACCTAAATTCTTTAACAATCAGATTCTCACTGATTTGTTATTACACCTTATTTATTCAACTATAAACACAGAGATTTTCTGGCATAATTCAAGTGGCAAATGCATACCAGAGTCTCACAGCACGGACCCATACAAGTAGTATTAATGGATGATTACTTCTGGAATTTTGTATAGTAATACTTCTCCAGTGTTTTTTTTTTCCCTTTGTTTCTTTCTTTGTTTTTTAAAAGAAAGAGTCACATTTAAAAGGAAAGGAAACCAAATCTCTCCATTATCCAGTTAGGACTCTGCAGCCTTTCTGACAAGTGTCCAGGTTAGCACATTTTAGACAGCATGGGCATATTTTGTCAGAACTTCTGGGGAATGCTGACTCAGGATAAGGCAAAACCCACAAGGCATTGAACTAATTGTGAAATGCCTTGTGTGGAAAAATGACTTCCTGATCCCTGCAGTAGCTGCCAGTGCTTTGAAACATGGTGTTTCAATGTCTGCACTGTGCTCCTGCTTGCAAGATAATTAATATTAAGCTTCTAAACATAATTTGTAATATCTACATTTATATATGCATTCATATACTGTGAACTCCTGAGAAATACTGTGTAGCTGAAATACTGCAGTAAATTTCTAACACATTGAGTTATTTGAGCTGACTGAGATGCAAACTGTAAACAGAGAGTGAAAAGAGCTGTAAGTCCATAATTTTGGGAACTTTTTTTTGTTTTGTTAACCTGAGGCTTTATAAGCAATGTAGACTTTTAACAGCACATTTGACTGTCTCAAAATAGATGAGGTTAATATCAAGCCTACCTCCGAGTGTTTTGATATAATCCCGAGAAAATGACTTTTCATGGAAGCTGTGTTGATGAAAACTACCCGCAAAATCCATTTTCCAAGAGTAGGCTGAATGGTCAGTTCTATATCAAAAATACCTTTGTGTTTGGGAACCAAAGGTATTTCCCATGGCGGGAATATATTGGAGCCTTGCAGTCAGGTAAACCCAGCCCTCCTGCAGAAACTCAGAATGGTTCTGGCAGAGACCCAAAGACTCTTGGACTCATCCATCCCCAAAGGGTTCAGCACATCCAAATTTCTAAAAGCAATGCAGTTATACCACTAGAAGCCAGAGGAGACATCTGGAGTGGTTTGATTTTACCCTTCATTCTTATTCCTGTTTTATTCCTGTTAGAGGCCACTTTTGGCTAGCTGGCAGAGTAATAATGCAGCAGGGTTGAACAAGTGCCAATTTAATTTCTAAACAGTTTCAATGCCACATTTTTGAAGTTGGGCAAAGGCAGAAGTGCAGGAAATGAAGGGTACAAATGTACCACAGAATGGATCTGTACCTGTTATAGGACATAAACCATGGTAATCTACAGAAATCTACTTGAAAGTCCTGTTTGTTTAGGTTAACACCAACACTTGCTTTTTTGAGGTGCTTACGGCCAAAGGACAATGAGTTCCTGTGCATGTTGGCCAGTGTACAAAAGATTCATAGCATTGCAGAGGGTTTATTAATTTAGGTAGAAGATGTCCAAATGGATCCAAATGAGAAGTTTTTCTATGTTGCCTTGCATAGGAAGGTTAAGAAAAAAACAGTAACAATTTAAATAAATCAGATGTTTTTGCTGAAGATTATACTGTCATTTTCTCCAATTATTCTTGACATTTCACCCATTCATATTGTGATCTGAGTTAATAATGGAAGAAAACTCAGCTCTTGTTGCCTTGTTTATTCTTTGTTCTCAAGGAGATAAGCTGTTTATAAAGATAACTTATTTGTTATTTAAATCATTTTTACAGAATTTGTTTGTTTCCTTGTTTGAGTTTCTAAATATATTGCAACAATTGTGATGCATCTTTGAGATGTCTATTCAATTCACTATGATTTGTACTGGAATTCATTCTAAATGGGCACAGGTGTTGATAGCTATAATATGCTGGAATGAGTCAAAACCAATAAATGCCCAATAGAGGAAAGATGAAAGAAAATGCACTGAAAACAGCTCTTTTAGGATGTGATAAATAGGCACTTTAATTCAGTACTTAATTAGGTATATCTCGCTGAAGATGTGTCTGGAGCAACTACGTATTTTAAACAGCTGAACATGTTAGAGTGTAACTTCAATCACTGCTAATATTTTCAAGATCATAAACATTATTTTTAGAATTAGCAATACTATTCAGGATATAATCAACTTTTGTTTGCAAGCTGTTCTATAGTTCTCTAAAGCAACATTTTCCAATACTTTTGTATAAAAAGAGTTCATTGATAGTCTATGAAAACTACTTGCTCATTTTCTCATGTTGCTAAATGCTAATGCTAAAATGAGATATAGGAATTCTGATGTTGCAAAATCAAAAGTCAGTTTAAGCACTTCCTTCGTGCTTTACCAGGAACAGACCCTTTGTAAACGATTTATTGTACAATGAACTCTGCAGGCAACATCTCCTGAAGCCCCATCCTGACATTTGGGTGCATTTCTGTCAGGAATGACAAGCCAGCCAATGAGCGAGTGTTATGATTAGTGATTCCTGAGTGCCAGCGCCCTTCCCTTGGAGTGCAGTCTTTTTGCATTGTGCCTTTCTGTCAAAAGAACTGTTGCAATGGAGGTGCTTGGATAAGGCAGTAAGGTACCTATCAAAGGAGGAAGGTGGTCAGCATTCTCCCGAGGAGTCCTCAGAAATCCTGTGTGGGTATTTGAACTGATACCAAAGATAAGATTTACTGTATGCTAAGCAGACACTGAGACTAAATTAGCCTCTAGAGTTTAAATTATCTCCAGAGAATTCTGCTTTTATGTTAACATATCTTGTTGTTGCATTTTAAATACATGTTCATAGGCATAAAAATTATACTGATAGACATAAAACTGATACTGCTGATGTGCAGATAGGTTGTAACTCTGGCCAGTGATATTTGTTCTTAATATTTTACGAATATCTATCCTTAGTATTTTATGGTCCATGTTTTTAGAGATAAAAGCAAATAGCACAAGATAGAAATGATCAACAAATGCAAATTCAGTTGCCAAAACTCCCTGATGACAGCTGTGGCACTCAACACAGTCATGGTGTAGCACAATACAAATTACAGGCTCATAGAATAGTTAGGGTTGGATGGGACCTCTGGAGAACATCTAGTCCATGGCAAGGTCATCTAGAGCAGGTGACACAGGAATGTGTCCAGGTGGGTTTCGAATGTCTCCAGAGAGGGAGAGCCCATGACCTTGCTGGGGAGCCTGTTCCAACGCTCTGGCACCCTCAGCATAAAGAAGCTCTTGTGTTGAGGTGGATGAGGAAGTTGGAAACTGGAGTGCATGGGTAGGGCAGTAAGGTGGTGTGTGCAGCTCTAGGTGGGTCTGGAATGTGGATCTGTACTGAGTGGCTGAAGTGGCTGTGTAGGGAGTGCAGCCCTGGGACAGGTAGGTGGGCTCCTCAGGGGCTCCCCTGCTGCCTGCAGCACAGTTTGGGGTGAAAATAGAGGGGGAAGGAGCCAGGGATCAGCAAAGGACCTGGGAGTGCTGTTTGACAGTGGCTCAACATGAGCCAGCTGTGCCCAGGTGGCCAAGAAGGACACTGCATCCTGGCCTGTATCAGCAACAGTGAGGCCAGCAGGACCAGGGCAGAGATTATCACCCTGTGCTCAGCACTGGTGATGCTGCACCTCAAATCCTGTGTTCAGCTCTGGGGTTCTCACTGTATGAAGGACAAGGGCTGGAATGAGTGCCATGGTTTAGTTGAGGTATTAGGGCATCAGTTGGACTCAATGATCTTGAAGGTCTCTTCCAACCTAGTGATTCTGTGATTCTGTGAGTCCAGAGAAGGGCAGTGAAGCTGGTGAAGGGCCTGGAGCACAAGTCCTGTGAGGAGCAGCTGAGTGATCTGGGGCTGTTTAGCCTGGAGAAAGGAGGCTCAGGGCCGACCTTATTGCTCTTAGTAAGTGTCTGAATAGAGGTTTTGGCCAGGTGGGAGTTGGCCTCTTCTCCCATGCAGCCAGTTATAGGATGAGAAGACAGCCTCAAGCTGTGCAAGGAGAGGTTTAGGTTGGACTCGAAGAGGAATTTCTCCACAGAAATGGTGATTAGATATTGAAATGTGCTGCCCAGGGAGGTTGTGGAGTCACCGTCCCTGGAGGTTTTTAAGAAAGACTGGATGTGGCACTTAGTGTCATGGTCTAGTCGACACTGTGGTGTTATGTCATAGGTTGGACTCCATGATCTCAGACGGTTTTTCCAATCTAATCGACCCTGTGATTCCGTGACCCAGGCAAGAGCCGTTCACCCAACACCGGCCGCGCACGGTCTCCCCCACAGCCCCGCGAGACTCCATTTCCCAGCGCGCCCCGCGCCCTCGCCGCCGCCGCGCCGGGAAGATGGCAGCCCTTGTGTCGCCCTTGGCTGCTGCGCGCTGCCTGCTGCGGGCTCTTGGGTGCCGTGCCCGCCTGCTCCCGCCGCACAGAGGTCAGTGCTGCCGCCGCCGCGGCTCTCCGGGGCTCCCTAGGCCCGGGCGGGCGACAGGCTGCCGGGGCAGCGCGCAGGAAGGGCACCGAGGAGCGGTCGCGGGAGCCGGTGCGTGCCTCCCCTCCCCGTCGTGCCGCGGGTCTGTCCCCGGCGGAGGGGAGGTGGGTGGCGATGCCGGGCGGGCCACGCGGCAGCCGCCGGGACACGCACAGGCCTCGCCGCTCTGCCATGACCTGCCGGTGTCCTCGCATTCCCCGGACTGGGCTTGTCCCGGCCCCGGAGGGGACCCGCCTGTCGGGGTGCCACCGGGAGTCGGCCCCGGTCCCCGTGGGGACCCGCGAAGGGGGCCCGTGGCTTCCCGAGTTGGTGATACCGCTTTCCCCCTGGGAAATAGGGCCTCGGTGCGCTCCCTGGTTAAAGCCTTGCGGTTGCAGCGGGCGCTCGGCGGGTGCGCCGGTGGCTGCCAGCGCTTCGGCCGCGCTTTGGCGTGTCTCAGGGACTGTTCTCCCTCAAGCACCCTCCGGTTTATAACGAAAGACACCTGTGCTCTGTCTTCACAGCCTTGCTTCGAAAGTCTCTTCAGTACAAAAATTTATGGGGTTTTGTTAACTTGAGGCTTAGGTTAGGAGCAGAGGTCTTTTTTCTTTGGTAAGGACTCTTCGCCCACTGCCACTCTGGCCAAAGTGTGATAAATCAGCTGGTGACTGGTGGGTCCCAGGTTTGATAAATGTTCACATCCATACATTATGTTGTGATTGTAGAATATTTATCCATCCTAAGAAAAATAGACAAGCGCTGCAGTTGCATGTTTGATACTGGTCTAACGCTTGGACTCTTACGTAGGTTGTTCTTTATAACCAGCATAGTAGCATTTAGAATAAGTTGTCAGACCAAATCCGGTGGCTTTAGGTAGTTTGTTACCTTCCATGTTAAAGTGAAGGTAGTCCTTGCATATGTTGTTTGAGGACATCAGACTGCAGGGATGGGCTGCCATCATGCAATTGATTTGTAATCTTGGTTTTATGGTCGTTGGTTTATAGTCTTTGCTTTCTTTTTGTGATTTGCTTTACACAGTTTTGTACCTTTTCCTTATTTAAGGAAAGACATGACAAGTATTGTCTGTGTAAAGTTCCAATTTCACTAATAACGCTTCTCTTGTCCTTCCCTACTTTCATCTACCAGTCAGTTTGTTAAACGGGGCGTTCATGGAAAAAATACAAGTAATCTTCTAGCAGAATAATGTATCAGGCATGTATGCAAAAAATAAAAATAATAATAATAAAAAAGTAGAATTCTAGTTCCAACTCATGTTTCTCTAGAAGATCAAATACTGTTTTGTATTTTGCCCAAATGAATGGTCTCCAGTTATTCATCTAAGGTCATATGAGACAAAAATGTGAATCCTTGTCCTTATGTCTTAGCTGCAAGCTGCTTCTGGTTTGAGCTGCTAATATCAGCAAGTGTGGGGCTTTTATGAATTTTGCATTATATTGGCTAAAATCTTCAATTCATGCAGACAACTTAGTGTGTGTATGCTCCCCCCCTCCCAATATGGTTGGTTGGATTTTGATTTTTTTAAGCTTTCTGTTAAGCACTGGAAAGGAAATACTTTTTTTTCAGATCACCTCCTCTTACATTTTTGTCATTAATCATAGTGCAATTTTGAAAGGAGCATTTGTTTATTAGACTATAAATGTATTTTTAGCTTTATGCCTAGCACATGTTCTCTTTCCCAGGAAGCTTACATGACAAGCCTTTTTTCTTCTGCAGGTTTATTCATATGCTTGGTTTTAATAAATGTGTTTAATTTATCCAAATCCTTGTACATCGTGGGGCAATTTACCTGTTTGAAACTGATTCTGCAATACTTGCATATATATCTAATGAAAGATGAGACAAGAGGACATTATTATTGTTTACAGGTACTAGCATGAAAAAAATCCTTTCTGATCTTTTGCTACCTTTGCTCATATTTTCATGCAGGAAAATAACCTTTGGAGCTACAAGATTGTATCATTGCCCTTCCTCCTCACTGTGGTGTCATCTAAGAAGGAAAGATTTTGCAGCAGTTCTGTTACCAGATAATTTTGATTTTAGGAAGGTCTCTCATACTGCCATCTGCCTGTTGATGGAAGTGCCCTCTGACTTCCAAGTCCTCTTTTTCTATTGTGGCAGTTGTGTTTCATAGGCAGTTTTAACAGCTTTACACTGAAAGTCTCAAGGTTTGAAGCCATTTGGATTCACTGTGACCCAAACTAATATTCTGAACTTGAGATTGGATTATTGAAAACAGGACAGTTTTTAAAAGTTGGTTTCTATTGTTTTTTTTTTTCTTTTTCCTCTATCCACACAAATTTCAGGGTTTGTGAAAAGCTCTCAAGGCAGATTGTGCTGACAGAGCAGTAATGAAACAGATGTGATCCTTGTACCTTGCATTAACATTGATTTAGTAGAAGCTATTCCAGCTTGTTGATCATGACTGTCAGCAAAGATGGCACTTGGGTGATTTCGAGGTACTTAATTTTGGTGCAGTTGTAACCTACATGAGTTTGGTTTAGGTGCAGTTCTCACACAACTATTGGTTGGAAATATTCTTTATTTTTAAGACAAACAGTAATTAACCATTACAGCAAAGAAGGAAGGGGAAGGTGTTAATTCTCTACCTCGTGCCTTGGTTACCCTTCTGTGCTCTCAGCCTCTTGGCTGCTGTCAGGATCTGTTTTGGTATGGCACAACTCAGCTTCCATATCAGTTTATCTCCTTGCGTGAATAATTCTAGTGCTTGCATCAGAAGTGACTGTTGCTTTCATAAGCTGTATCTTTGAAACCCACATGCCTTTTTCTGTGTCATCTCAGACATCACTTCTAAGTAGCAGTAGAAAAATTCAACAACACACTGATCAGTTTTCCAATTTGCTGCTTTTTTCCAGAGCAGAAAGTCCCTGGAGTTAAGAATACTTTTTTATTTTTATGTAAACATTAATTATCTTTGCAGTAGTAAATTAATGTCAGTTTACCTAATATGTCTTAAGTCCCCCACTTGAAAGAAATTTTTTTATAATTCCAGATTGGCATTTTTCAAAATAAGTTTTATTTGCCTTGGTGAGATTTTCCCCTCCAATTTCTTTCTTTTTTTGGGATGTATCACCCCAAAAAGTGAACCAGAAGACCAGTAGGTCTTCACTGAAGCTGTGTCAGTGATCCTTATATGTGTAAGAAGAAAGGCAAATGAAAAGACCTGATTATATAGTATGAAATAAAGTGAGATTATACTTATGTATGTTTTTGGAACAGAAGTTTAGGAAAAAAGTTGCACATTGGTGTCAAATCTAAAGAAGGGAACGTCAGGGTAATGTGGTAACATCAAGCACTGTCCTGCACCCTGAAGGTGGGAAAGGTAGATTATGGATAACCATATGTCTAGTTTTACACTGTTCTGTGTAAAGCTAAGTGAACAGTGAATTGATGTGCTTTTCTATAGTTGTGTCTAAAACACTACATAGGTGCAGAGGACGCTTTTTCTCTGTGTGTCACTTAAAGACTTTAGAAGGGAACTAATAAAAATTGAGTTACAATTTCTGTAATACAAAGATTAGATAATGAAACAGTAAGGAATAAATGAAAACCCATATTTTGCAATGTGGAGAAGAGGGCTGTAGGACTACAGTTAGTGCACTGAATCATTGGTGATTCCTATAGTTGAGTGATAGATACTGCAATCTGTTCCACAGAATGCAGGTGAGAAATGGAAAGTGCACATGTTTTTCTGCCTCTTAGAATATTTTATCACTTGGATAGCTACCTTCTGTTGACTTATCTCTAAAACCCCCACATGCTGTTTGGTAGCTTCTGCCTTTTCTTTGCAGCTACAGGTGTGAGTTTATCATTTAACCAGTTACTGGGTGTCTCCTGGTAGTGTACTTTAGTGTACTCTCATCATATTTAAATCCCAGTGTTCAATATTATTTTAGGAGAACAGTGAGTGATTGGTGCCAGGATACCCTATGTGCCCATTTGAGCATAGTCTCCATGTTTGTCACGTGTTAATGACAGAGTATTTTCATCCTACTCACAGGATGGTTAGCTGTGAGTACATGTAATCTGAGACAAACCCCATGCTTCTGAGCAGTCCTACTGGTGTGCTTTGTCCCTGGCCAGGAAGGTCATGAACCACAAACCCTTTCTTACCCCTAAATCAGTTTCTTTTGTTTTTTTTTTTCCTTTGATCCTGTTGTAAGCAGTAGGAAATCAAGAATTAATAGGTATAACGGGATGCACTGGAGTGCTTGGGACCATCGACTTCTATGTTTTGCAAAGGCACAGATAGTTCAGAGGTATGGATCACAGGACTGAGGTTGACTCTTTTTGGGAGTGGAATAGTGGAAAACAAAATGAAAAAATTTTGAGAGATCATCTGAGCAATCTGTTCCAGTGGAAGTTGTCCCTGCCCATGGCAGGACTGTTGAATCTAGATGATAGTTCATCTCCCTTCCAACCTGTGTCATTCTGTAATTATGTGATCTTTGCCATTTCCCCTTCCCTTCAGAGGGAGGTCAGGTTTTGCTGACCTGTTCCTGACAGATTTTCATCAAACTTATTTTTAAAATTCACCCCGCATCGTCTTAAGTTTTACAGCTTGAAGACTATTAATCCATTTCACTACCTTAATTACAGTTATTATCTGTATAAATACCATTTCCTTTCATTTTCTTAGTACCCTATATGTATCTGGAGACAGCTATGTGTTTTTCTTCTCTACAGGTTTTACTTACATTTTGCAATTACAGACTTTGAACTCAACTTTCTTTATGTGATCTCTTTAGATAGGGATGAGCTAATTACTCTTAATTCAAAACAGCAACTCAGTTCCTCCAGGAACAAGAGAATTTGCTTCAATTATTGGCTGCAGATATAAACAGTAACTGCCTTTTTGTGGAGAAACTGTTACTTGCAATAAGTAAATATAATTTGATCATTTTCTAATATTCTGTCTTTCTTACACCTACTTAAAACTCTTTTTGTCACTTTTATGGCATCTTTGTGGGTTGTGACTCATATTTTAAAAAATAGTCCTTTAAATCTCCATTTACTCTCCCATTTGGTTCATACTTCTCATAACATAAGATGTGAAAATTGAAAAGTGTCTTCCAGGGCAGACTATACCAGTTTTGAATAGAACAGGGCTTTTTTTCCCCTGTGTGTATTTGTATTGGAGTACTTGTGTTTATTTTATTTTGGTTGATTTTTTTCCTCTGATAGTGTTATGATATTGTCTCGCTGTCACTTTGTGATCCAGCGAGGCTGTTGGATCCTTTTCTGCAGAGGTACTCTTCAGCTGGTAATTTCCCATCTCCTGAGTTACTTATTTCCTCTAAGTAACATGCTTTGTTCATGTTGAATTGCATCCTATTTGTATTAGATTATTTGTTCAGTTTGTCAGAATTCACTTGATTTCCAGAGTGTCTGCAGCCCCCTCCTGATTTTCTGTTATTTGCATTCCCAACCCGTGTACCTTATTTTGCCATATATGGCATGGATGGAAATTGACCAAGATGAGATCCTAAGCCCTCAATGAAACTCTACTGCAGATATATACCTAGTTTAACTGTAGTAATTATTTATTACCTATCCTTTTTCCAGCTCTTTTATACCTGCTTAAAAGTACTTTCACTTGCAGTTTTCTTTCCTACTTCATAGATGGCAATGCTATGTGTCAAAAGAGTTACTGCAATTAACATGCTTTTCCTTTACCCATTAAGAAATCATGTTTTTATTATTATACTTAACTTGTTAAATGACACTGGAAGCAAAGAAGATATTTAACAGCTTTCCAGTATATGCTATGGTTTCTGATATTAATGATTTGGCAAGCCTTCTTTGTAATCTTGTGCATTCTTTCCTTTTCTAGTTATGTCTTGTTTTATGTCTAGCAATTCTGAATTTTATTTATTTTTTTTTAAATGTCTTATTTCTGACAGTATTCGTACCCAGGCTTGTCCCTGTCTCTTCTAGGTAGAAGATAATGCCAGCAGATCAGGCTGTGGCATTGTAGGGCTTCACAACTGCTGCCTTGCTTAATGTGGTGTGTGAGTCTTTCAACTCCCTTACAGAACTCCTGGTTTGGTCTCTTGTTTGTTGACTTTTAAGTATTTTCTGAAGTTTCACCTAAAGGATTATCTATTTAAAGAAATGCACTTGGAATTTTTAAATTATTTTACCCCAATTTGGATAAAAAAAAGTCAAGACTTCCCTTGCAACAGTTCATCCAAATCTTACCAACTCTCTTGCTGGACTTAGAATGTGTGCTTGTTAATAAAATAAAGGAATGTCAAAACATACTGCTAGAGTAAAGTTAGAAATTGAGTTTATGAAAAATGAAGAGGTAACCAGTGGTTATATAGGTAAGTTGTGTATATATGTCTTTGTGTTAACTGTAAGAATATGTGTTTTTTATAAGGAGTTGCTTTTAAAAACTTCTCTGTTAATTTGCTACTTTTATTTTTACAGCCTACACAGCTCAGGCAGATCAGAAGACAGGCCCTGGTACTCCTACAGATGCTCACACCAGAGCCTTACTGGTTTGCAATGGACCTTTAGAACATTATGACTTTTTGATTAAGCAGGAAGAGCTGAAGAATGATGAGCAACAAAGAAGAGTTGTGGAGCGCCTGCAGAAATTGCATGAGAGCCTTAAAGGCTACAGCATTGATTCAAAAAATATTCTTTCAAAGGTGAGGTTTATAATGATAAAAATAATTTTTGCATTTATATTTGGTCATAAGAATGTGCTTAAAATGCATAAATTTCTGTCAAGAGAATCTTATTTTTGCAAATGCATCTTTCCAGATAGATAATTTTTCGTGTTTTAATTGCTCTTCTTTCTTTTTTTGGTTTGTAAAATCCAGTGCCACTGGATGTAACCAAATTAAATATTATTGAAATAATTCTGTAAGAAAATTTGATATGGTTTTAGTTATGTCCACTGCCTACTTTTCCAAAAACTTCATTTGGCTATGGGAGAGAGGGGCATAAACAAGGTTTTAATTCTCGAGCCCTGGTATTATACTCGTGTGTTCGGATTACATAAACTGAATACTGCTGTTTTATGTTCAAACGAATATTCCACAAATAATTCAGTGTTATAATATGTATCAGACATGACTTTTAAAAACAATTCTTCTCTATGTTGCTGCTTTCCAGGTGAAGTAAGGAAAAAGGGCCTAGGTATAATCTGCACCCTTGTGTTTTTGTGGGCATCAGTTTCTTTTCAAAGGATTTATGAAAGTTTAGACATATCCCTGTTGCAAATTGCCTTAACAATCATAGTGCTGTTAGGCTGCTGTTGCATCTCTGTAACTTTTCCCTGAAGCTTTTGACACAATGTTTTCCAGACTGTCTTTGACAGTATTTTCAGCATTTCTTGTTTTCATTCTCAGCTTGCTGCTCTGGTGGCCTTGCACCTGCAAATATTGATAGCACTGTTATGGCACATTCTCATGGGAAGCAACTAGAACTGGTGTGGGAATTCCCTCTTCAGCTTTCCTTGCCTCTTATTTTGTAGATCTGAGTTTATATCCCAGAAAACCAAATGTTGCATCCAGCAAAGCAAATAGACATTTAATTCCTTGCTAAATATTGGACAGTCGTAGATGTGCACAAAAGTTGAATGCCTGGTGAATGTGCTTCATTTGCACATGATGAACATAAGCCAGTCAGCACAGTTGTAAGCTTTGGTCAGAGGAAACAACAAGATTGTGGTGTTTCACTCAGTCTGATGATGAAAGTACAGTGCTGGGGAAAAAGCATGGCAAAATATACATTGCTGTCTCATCTGCACTTTCCCTGCCTGTACAGTAGTGACCTCCCTGTCCCTGGGAGGAGGGAAACTGTCAGTGTTTTCCCCAGCTAGACTGAATGCTTTTCTCTTGTTTCTTCTCCTTCTCTTGCACCACTTTTGGGTTTTTTTTTTTTCATCAGAGGTAACCTTAACGTTTATGGTCAATAAATGTCCTTTGCAGTCCTTGCTAACAAATCTCCATGTCAGCCTTTTTAAGCATTTATTACGCAACACTCCTCATCTCATGGGCATAAATCTAAATATGCTACTCTATTAGACTTGTTGCCTGACCTTAACAGATTGTTCTCTTACCTGGCACAAATACTGACTTTTGTTTGCAGGGCAAGACTAAATGATGCAGCATGAAATAAGGAGTTCCAAAGCCTAGAGGCCTCAAGTGCCATTAAATGGCATGCTGTCCTCTGGCCTTCAGGCACCAAATAATAATAAGTGAACAATTCTAACTGTGGTGGGTATTAGCTTTAAGGCGTGATAAAGCAGAGAAGAGAACAAGTATTACACCTGTACATAGAGCTGTTTCAAATAGGCAAGAGTAGCAGGGTGCAGGGCATTGGGACACGTACCTGTCTATTGGTCTGCTTGCAACATCCACTGAATGCCTTAAACACAGATGTGGAGCTGGAGATCATGTATTTGCTAGTCATGTGCTTGACTGGAAATGCCATAAATGTTCTCCTGATGGAAGGAAGCAGACTAAGCACCTAGGAAAGAGCTTTCTATTAAGAAGAAACATGAATGAGAAATAATTCCATGAAGTAAAAGTCTAGTACTCTGGAAGAAAACTCACAAATACACAAAGCAAAGTCCTAAGGCAAAACTGTTCCTTAAAGACAATAAGTATGTCTTTGGAAGTTCTGTTCTGGAAGCAGTTGACCCCATCATCCTCATGGGTCCCTTTCAAGTCAGTTTTAAACAGGGTGTTTGGCCATGCGAGCCCCTGAAATCCCTGCCAATCCAAATCGTGCAATGATTCTAACTTTGATGTGGAAATTTGAGACAAACAATGGTTTGGGGTATATTTTTGCCTTCTCTGGCAGTTGGATCAGGTCATCACATTACTTACCTTTTTACTTTAGGGATTTCTTGTACGTAAAATTACTAAAAACATACAAGCAGTGTAAAAATTATAAACAGCCTGAAAACAGTATATTTATTTTAAAACACTTACTCATGTTGTCTGTGGGTGTATGCCTGTGGATTCATGTTGTCTTGATGGTTTTGTAGGCTAACTCCTGAGTCTAAACCAATCTCCTGATTCAGTTTGTGCAAGTAGCAAGTAAAAAATAGAAACTTCCTTTTTTCAAAATCCTTGTTTCTCATCTTCGGTATCAAGAGCAGTATGGCAGAACTAATTTGCATAGTATGATCTCATGGTTATTAGATAGTTTGTTTGCACTGCACTTGTGTCTCCCCAGTTTGGGGGTCTTTGATGAAGGCTTCCAAGGTCTTCTTTGCATCCGAACTTTTCAATTTTGTCTTCGGAGCATGTTATGGTGTTCCTTGATCTGACCAGTCTCAACCGGCCTAAATTCTTTGTTTTGTGTGGCTAATTGGCTTAACACTTGCCAATTTTTCATTAGTACTTTACTTACCTATCTCTGAAGCTATCCACCTGGCAAGTTTTTTCTTCTTTTTTTTGTCTATTCAGCTTTAATCAACTAGTTAACCATATACTAGCCATTGCATTATATAAAAAACTTATATCAGGCTATGTAAGTATAAAAAGTTCTGATTCAGGTTATATAGGTATCAGGTTATATAGATATATAAAAAGTCACGATATAGGTTATATTGATATCAGGTTATATAGATATAACACAAGCTATATAAGCACCTTGTAACTTTGATCTAAGTTATGTAAGCATCAGACATAAATACCAGACTTCTATTAATTTTCAGATTTTAGAAAAAAATGTTATGATGAAGGCCTTGGCCTTACTGTGAAACCTGAGAATCAGTAGGCTAGAGCATTTTGATCTTTTCTGGCAAGACGTTTTGGACATTTAGATACTAAGTTCTAAAAGCACTGCCCTGGAGAATAATTTTGAGAGCTGACTTGTGTTAACTGGAGTGCCCCAAACCATTATTAGTTGTTAGAGCAGGTGTCATGGCTTTGTAGATCAGACATTATGTGGGTTTGTTATTTACTGATTCTTTGATTGGGAAGTGTGAATAGGGAAGAAAGCTTGTATTGCAGAGAACAAATACCAACCTTATTCTGTTTAGGAAATACCATGTTGCTATGTCCCTATGTAATGGAGCTAATTGCACTAAAGCCAGACTGACACTTTCTTACTTAAATGACATTTTTTAGTTGAGAATGTGTTTTTCACTACTTCCTTTAAAGCATTCCACTTCTTCATTTAACATTACTTTAATTTTCAATCAGCTTTCTAAAAAAATTGTTGTAAGGCTCAGTGATGGAACTAATGAGTCAGTGAGGAGCAACTGAAGAACTATTTGCTACAGAGGTAAGTGTTGTTACAGTTTGAGGTTTTTCTTCTAGAGTTTGGTATTTCTGTGGAATCTTAAGACTGGTAACCAGGTTAAGCACTACAGTGCCATGCCATACATCAAAACCCCAGAAAAGGAGGAGAGCAGTGACTTTTGCATAAATCTGTCAAAGTCTGCTAGCTTGTGTAATTAAATCATGACTCAGGGAGAAGAAATCACAACAGCTTTGTTCCTCTTCTGCTATCTTTGAGGAAGCAATTTGCCAGTTCAAACAGAGCTTCATATGAGATAAAATGAAGCCAAACAGATGATAGTTTAAATTCTAGTGCAGGCCAGGTTTTGCTTCAGCAAAGTTGTAATCAACATCTTAATGAAGGTTTTGCCAGAATAAGTCACACATGTGACTAGGTAGCTGGTAAAATCATATGCTTATCATATGTTTGCATCTGTTGAGGAGTTTCTTCAAAAATAAGCAAAAGGAAGCAAAATACTTTGTTTTCTATTATGGACTTCCAGTGTAGTGATGCTGCTGCAGACTTGGTTCAGTTAGAGCTAAGGTTTTTGATGCCAAGAAGAGCTGGTGCTGAGTACTACTGTTTGGAGTTGGCCTGAGTTGAATAGGATTTGTGCAGGTTTATGGGTGGAATTCGTTTGTATGACCAGTAGAAGGTTTCTCCAGGGACTATGAATGGTACAGGTAAATCCTGTGTTTGTGAACAGCTTGTTGTTATTCTCCTCTCATGGAGGCCAGTTACTTTGTAACTTTGAATAATGTCATGTTTTTGTGATAAAACCATTGGATTTCCTTTCTGTTTTGTACTCAGTGAGTTTTAATAGATGTAAATGAAACAAATTGATGTATTTTAAATTAATTAAGGATATCTTTTGAAAAAATAAAATACTTTTTCAGTTATACTTAGTATTTTGTAGGTTGACTTCTCGCTTTTTCAGGAAGTTTCTAACAACTTGAATAGCCCACTTTTAGTATGAAATCTCCTGTATTGAGAAGAAATTAATCTACTGGCAGAAAATATTTTTTATTTTCAAAATAAAAAAATAGTGGTGCTTGGCATTTCAAGTGTGCTCATTTTTCCTGGCTCTGTCGTTGAAGGGAATGGAGTTGAGAGGTTGCAGTGAAGAAAAAGGGGTGGTAGAAGAGAAGCCTCTCTCTACCAGCCTCTTCTGTATTCCGATATTCCTTAATTTATTGCCTGTTTTTTCTGTGATGGAATTGCAGAAGGCTCTTCCAAAATAGCAGAAACTATTCCAGAAATAGAAACTTCTTGCACTTCTGAACCATTACAAGAATGATCTGACTTGGTTTTAGCTTTGTTCTTATTTTGTCACTTTTTCTCTAAATAGTTTTATTCTCCAAAATATAGTAAAAGTAGGATTAGGGAGCAAATATTTATAACAGATACAATAGAGGCCTTTCAGTTTTTTTAAACTAGAGCACTTGTGTTACCTCACAGGCCAAACCTTTCTGAAATGAGTAGTCTGGGACACACAGATGTAGCAGACAGCAGTCCTTCTCTTCATGGTAATAGAACTCTGTTTTGTTATGATGTAGGTTTTTTGGGGCATCAACTTAGAATGAATCTCAGGGGGAAAAACAATTAGTCTTGCTGCCAACCAAGCAGGCTTCTGTTTTTCAAAATTACTCCTCAAATTTGAACAAGGACTTCTATCTTCAACTTGGTGAAAGCATGGCCTTATGTGTTGAGATATTTTGAGATCCTCTGAATAGAAGTTCAAGGCCATAAGAGTTTGCATAGACATTTCGGATCTCCAGCTTTTCAAAATAATACCAATTGGGACATCTTAAGAGTTGTTGAGTTGCTGTACTAATGACTTGAAATAAGCTCAATTATAAGTGAGGTCATGTTTTGAAAAGAGCTATGAACAATAGTAAACACCATTCAAGACCTTGAAAATATCTTCAGTTACAACAGCAGCCAAAAAGGAGGCCTGAAAGAATGGGAGAAAGAAGCAGTTTTGTTAGCATTTAAAATAAAATCTGCTGTTGGGAGACTTGTCTCGTGAATTTTGCATATTTTAATTAACCGTCTTAGTACTGACATGCATTTGCACTTAAAAGTTTTTCCAATCAGGATGTAAATACTCCTAGGAAATGAGTTGCTTGCTTCTGGTGTCTGAGCATGGGAAGATGTTGCATATTACTAAAGATATTCTCTCCTTCAAACTCAAATTTTGTGTATGACTTAGTATCTTTGAGTTAGTACCTTTTAAATACTATCTTTAAGATCCTTAAATCTTACCATTATTGCCAGAGAAAACATTGTCACCAAATTTAATATTGTTATCCTAAGACCCCATATGTACCTCAGGATAATATGGAAATAAGCAAGGAGAAGTAATTAATTTAGTTTGTCTTACTACATTTCCTACTTTTCTGCCTTTCATGCCTGAAATAAAGTAGATTTTCCTTATTTTAGGGTGACTGGAGGATCTTCTACATTAGATCTCCTTCCTTCTTGCAGAGTGTGTTTTCATGGGACCAAGATCAGTCTTCTGTTTTCATTGTCCCCACACACTGACTGACTGCTTGCTGTGATTTAAATTGAATCAAGAGTGTTGATGGGATTTTATCAGCAATCCTAGTGGAAGTTTCCCTTTTTCTTAGACAAGTTCCAGAATTCAGAAGATGCATTAGAATAATTTTAAGAAAAAAAAAAAATCCATTTTGTGATCCTGCAAAATAGCTTGAGACTGGAAGGATGTCTGAGTTTTCAGTATTAAAAATAATCTACTGATAGTTTTACTTTTTTGAAATAAAAGGTATATTAAGAAAAAATAAAATATATGTTAAGAAAAAAACCAAACCAAAACAACCAAAGAATATAGAAACAAATTCTTAGAGTTATACAATATCTGACAGGAGTGAGGAAGTCATTATCCTAAAGCTGTCAATAGTGTGATGTTTAGAAGTATATGTAAAATATTTCCTAAAATTTCTTTAATTGCTGAAAGAGCACAAGAGATTTTCTGACATTTGATTTGTTTTTAGAGGTGATCAGCTTCAGCAAATCTGTTTGGATCTGCCACAGTGTCCATAATTTTTAGCAATCAGATATTGTTCAAAAATTGCTGTCTTCAAAGGGAAACTAATTACATTTTTTAAATCAACTTTTATGGAACCCAAGCTGTTATATTTATTTCCTTTAATAAAAAAAAAAAAAGTTCCTTTTTCTGTAACATGTTAGTTATCTGGAAATAAGTATGCCTAAAAAGACAAATATTAAGATAGTTAAATGTAATTATTAAAAGTTTTAGAATGAAAGTACGGGTATAAAAATGTAGGCATTATTTTTTGTTCTGGTTGTATAACCTTTGCAAAAAGAGCTATAGCTGTACTCTACGCATTGATTTGTTTTCCTAGCTTTGTGTCACTTCTTGTGACTGCAGATCACATTAATACAGCCTTCCTGTGTAATAAATTGAATGTGATAGTCTTTTATAGTGTCAAAATGATTGTTGGTAATCTAAAACTAAACCCAAAGAAATTATTTTGAAAAGATCTCATTTGGATTTTTGTCTCTCCTTTTGTTTCTCCTTTTCTTTTTTCTTTTGTTTTGAATTTTGTTTCTCCTTTTCTCTTGTAACTTTGAGCATCAGTAGTTTTATTGAGCACAAGCTCTTAAAAAGTACACGCTGAAAAATATTCAACAATTAAATTGTCTTACAATGCTTTCAAAGCACTAGCAAATAGTTACAGCCTTGTCAATTAATGGAATAGTTTCCAAACATCTGAAACCCTTTCCAG
The DNA here is from genome assembly GCF_049639895.1 of Pseudopodoces humilis. NCBI lineage: Eukaryota > Metazoa > Chordata > Aves > Passeriformes > Paridae > Pseudopodoces > Pseudopodoces humilis. Next base: position 69,730,322 of record NC_142202.1, on the reverse strand, counting down.
CCACAGATTGATGATACAAATTTTTGATTACCCTATTAATAGAGATCTGAATTAAATCTAAAAGGGGCTCTTGTGTAAGAGCCATGCTTGCATATTTTTTGAGTGAGCTGGTACTATAGACCCGAGATATTACCTTTCTACTTTTTGGTCATTCATTTTCTTTCATATTTAATTAGTGTTTTGTACCAACTCCTCTATTTCTTTACCATTGCACTGTATTTTGAAAAAGTGCTTTAGATTCAAGTTGTTTAGCAATTACCCAGCTCCAAATGAGACCACAGGATTGCAATTTTAATTTTCCTCTATGTGGGCTCAGCCCATAGAGCTCTGAAAGTGGAGCACTTTAAAATAAGTGAATATTCTTTTGCAGTGTTTTTTGTGGATGTCAATTCAGTTTCATGGATTTGATTGAATTTTGTGAAGCTCTCCAGTTTTTTAGAAACTGTTTCTTTATTGAATTATACTTGGAAGTGGCTGTGCAGACTACTGGGGGAAAGGGAAAGAGGACTATTTCAAATTGAACATCTTAGCAGTACTGGAAGTTTTTCCATAAAATATATACTTGAGTAAAATAGATATCAGGTGTCATAATATATAATAATATTAAGAAATTTAAAATTTTTAATCAGTGTTCATTCCTGATGGAAGTAACTCACTTGAAAAAATGGTTAATAAAAGGCATACTTTGAAAGTATATTTTTTATATTTGTATATATTTATACATATACAAACACATGCATGTGTATATAGATACATGTTTTTACTGTGACTCCATTGTTTTTAATCATGTTTAAACCAGAGATGGCTTTGTGTTTAATATCCAAAGCTGAGAGAAATAGGATGTACAATGTTCATGGGCTTTGCAGTACTGGTTTTCTGTAAGTCCTAATAGTTTATCTCTTTCGCAGATCTGCTCTAATAGGTATTTAATGCATATATCTATTAATAGTACCATATTGTGTAACTTTATATCCTTTTTTCCTAGGACTGTTTCATCAAATGGCTTAATGAGGGAAAGGATTGTTTTGATGATAGTGGATTTAGAAATATTGAATCATTTTGTGTGTTCTGATAAAAAGGCACATGTGCTGGGGATGGGGATGTTTTCACAATGATCTAAAAAAACCCCAAAACCCAAGCCCTGAATGTGTGTTTTGCTTCTTATACAGAATTTTCAGGATGATAACATTACTCTATGAATCCCCAGATAATGATTTAGTCAAGGTTACACTTTGCTACCTAGTGCTACTGTTGTGGTTAAGTGTAGCTACTTTCTTACTTTATCACAGCCATGTGCTTGCTTTTGTTTTATCCCATATCGACATTTACTTTTTTTCTCTTGACTTGAAGGTCTTTGCCAAAACCAAACCCCCAAAAGGTCTTTATGTCTATGGAGATGTTGGTAAGTTTTGTTTGCTTCCAGTGGATTTTTTTCAAAATTCACATCTATTCAAATTCTGAAGTGTTTAAAAGCTTTGTGTTTATGTAACTTTATTGGTTTAATGAATTAAACATTGGTTTAATGTTACAGGATGTAACATTATGATGTTATTTAATATAGTTACACTCTGGATCTAGTGCACATGTTCACAATGGCTGAAGCTGATTGGACCACATTACTATGTGTAGTGGTTTCCAGCATTACCCATTCACTAGAATTTAAGAATGCAATTTAAGGATTTGGGAAGTAATTGTGGGAGACAATTCATGTATTCTAATTGCAACAGTGCAGCATGAAAACATAAATTAAATACTAACATGTTTCATGGATGTATGGCAAGTAATTTGTGCAACTTTTGGGCCATCTCTGTATTTTGAAACAGAAAAATAAAAATGTAGTTGTTCCAAGTTTTTGAACACAAAACATAACTATTCCTCACAGTAGTCTGGTCTTGTACTTACCCTGTGGAAAATGGTTGTTTCATTAGGGCCAAACTAACAGTCATTACTGTAGTCAGTACATACTTCTCTTAAATTAGCTATCTGTTGAGTTTTTTTTATTGTTCTTATTTGAAGGCACAGGAAAGACAATGGTGATGGACATGTTCTATTCTCACTTAGAAGTAGAAAGGAAAAAGAGAGTCCATTTTCATGGCTTCATGTTGGATGTACACCAGAGTAAGTGCAGGCACAGGTATTGACAAGAATTTTGTAAAATACAGTATCTATTAAAAAGTCTGTCTCGTATTCATATTAATCACTGTAATTTTATTTAAATATTTAAGCATAAAGAAAAATTTAAAAAATAGGAGAAAAGTTAAAGCATTTTAGCATTGTTTATCGTGCCAGCATAGCTATTAATTGCATATTATTTCTCAAGTATCTTTTCTGAAAGAAAAATATACATACCTCACTGTATATATAGCTCAAGTGTATTGGTTAGAATAGAATCCTTAACTAAATGTTTTCCAGGTACCAATTAGCTTACCTGAAATTGAAGAAGGTGATTGCTAAGACTGAAAATATGAAGGTTAAACTCAATCTGTATTTTGAATAAGCAGTAACTAAATCAGCTATAAATGCCAAGGGGAATGGTAACTATTCTGGATGACTTAGTAAAACTGTCAGCACTTTAGAGGAAAAAAGTAATAGAAAGAAGTGCATCCTAAGTTTCAGAAAATTTTCTGATTGGCTGAATAAGGTACTTTGTTTTTACAGGAATGCTGTTCTAGATATTTTAAAATTTGCTTCTGTTTCTAAATTCTGTGACCTTATAATACTGTCAAATTGTTAAATATTGCTGCATTTTACAAGTGTTGTGACAGCTGGATTTTTCTTGGGAAGCTTTCACTCATGTAGATAACTTGAGCCACTTTTTAGTGCCCACTTTTCTTCATTGCTGGGTCACTTGAGATTTTCTGTTTCCATTTCTTGTCATTTGCGCTTAATCTTAACAAATGTGGCTTCCTTCTGCAGTATCTTTTTTTTCAGAATCTTTGTTTATAGTCAGATGCAATACAATCCATGAGACAATAAAGTATGGATTTAATAATTTTACTTTGTGCCATTATCATCATCTTCACATTTTGAAGTGTAACTGTGCTGCTACGTCTGCCTTCTTTTAGCCAATTGCATTCTAAGAATGTCTTCAGAGCAAGATAAAAAAACAATTTGTATCAGTTTATAGAATATAAAGTATAGGTGAATAGCATTCAAGATGTTTTCGACATTTGTTTTATGTCTTTCTAAACAAAATAAGAATCACAAAATCTGTGGGCTTTTAACTGTTGTGTGGATGTGGTTGAAAACTGTTTTACCCTCTTGAAACTGGTTTAAGTTCGAAGTTTTCTTATTTTTACTGGACCAGTTTATTTTTTATTTGTTAGCTAAATAATTTTGTTCTTCCTGTCTTAGTAAAAGAAATAAGAAATATTTGTTCTTTTCTGTTTTATTATCCAAGGAATACATCGCCTTAAGCAGAACTTACCAAAGAGAAAAGCAGGATTTATGGCCAAATCATATGACCCAATTGCACCTGTGGCAGAGGAAATAAGCAAAGAGGCTGCGCTCCTGTGTTTTGATGAGTTTCAGGTAAGAGGTCATAAATTACTCCTTCACACTTCTTTTTAAGATCAAAAGTAATTTTATGAAGTTTCACTTCAAGGGAAGCTTCATAAAATTACTTTTGATCTTAAAATAGGATACTTGTTACTGCTAGTATAGTATTTGAATCACTGGCCAGTAGAAATTAAAGACTAAAAGTCACCTCACAGTTGTGAAGATGGTGGGGTTTGGGGTTTTTTTCCCACAACAGACAAGAAGCAGGTTAGCAGTGTGAGTCCCCTTACAGTGCTTTTGTTTACCAGTCTGGTCACTAATCATTCAAGGAGGTATTAGAGTTTGTCTGGAGTCTCATGAATACTTCATTGCAGGGGCCATCATCTTGTACTGAGTCTGTACAGTGCCACCTGATGCTTGCTTGCCACTGATCTTTCCTTTTATAGTTCATATAATGTAACAAACGCTCTAAATGTGATTAAGGATTTTAAGAAACTTCTATTGAATTTAATGTGAAAATTAAAAATAAGTATGTAAAATGATCTTTGCCCAAGCTAACTTGATTATTTCATCTGTTTTACATAGTTTGTGAATATTAAAAGGGCATGTCACAAACTTAAATGTAAAATTCTTTATAACAGTGTTTAATAAAAAAACTAGAGATATTTGGCAGCTTTAACCAGCTGAGATTTTTTTTTCAATTCTGAGAGAAAATTCAGAGCAACAGATCTATGTTAGTTCTCAAATCACCAACAGTAAAATAACCTATTAACTGTTAATTGTCTGTTATGGTGTTAAATTAATACATTTCTGAAATGGTTGGAGCATTTTATATCTCTCAGCTTTTATTTTGCAAATCTGCACACTTGAGGAAATAACTGTTCATCGTCAGCTCCCATGAAAGGAATTTTGGTCAAGTAACAGTTGTTCTTGTTTTAAGTTTCTCTTGCATTTTTCAAGCAGGGGTGGTCCTTTGACCCGTGGTTTCAGAATGTGTAGGGTCATTGCAATTGCTGCTGTTTGATCATTTAATTTGTGCTGTCAGTGAATACGATTATGCTGGGCTTCCAAAACCTGAGTGTAAAGTCTAAATACAGAGACAATTGTACTTACATTGTGAAGAAATGGGAAGGTTTGGAGAGGGAAGTGTTAACTATCACAGCATTAAATGCTCAAATGGTAGAAAATGGCTGTACCATGTATCAGTGTAAATACCTGTTTTTCTGTATAAATGCTCACTGCTTTCATGTTGCAGTATTGCAGTGTTTACAGACTGTCTGTCATGTTTCCACATTTTGAAGGGAGAGACAATGGTATTTTTTCTTCCCAAGCTGATTACCTGCTCCCCCTGCTGACTTGCTTGAGGTACATCAATGACTTCAGTTGTAAAAATCACCTGTTCTGTTGAACTGTTGCAGTTGGGAAATTAATACAAGAACTATACTTTAAATATGTTTCCAAGACTTTGCATTGTTAAGTGAATTTTTAAAATCTACTCTGTTTGGGTGTATTAATTTTCCAAATTCACAGATTTCTGAATGGCTGGATTTCTTGACTGATTTTCTGTAATGTGGAACTCTACACAGGTGTTGCCTGTTTAAAAGGAGTTCTAGCTTTCTGAAATTTTGCAGAAGGCACTGAATTTGGGATAAGAAACCCTCTGCTGAAATAATCATAAAGTAGTGCAGTGACTGGAAGAGGAGTTCACATGGTGCTATAATTAATATTAATAATAAGGAGCCGTATTTAATTTGGGATGTTTGCAGCTCATTTCTATAGTGGAGATCATGGCTTTATTTCCCTGCAGTCTGATTTACCCATATTTAAAGAATTGCTAGATTGAACTGGAACTGGAAAGAGTTGCAGGCTAAGAACATACACTGCTCTGACTTGTGGACAAAGCAACTCCCTGTTTTGACAGATGAAAAGTGAGGTTGTTTTGGCAAAATAATTGTGTGCAGAGACAACATCAGAAAACTATTGGGATTTCCTTTAAACACTTCAAGATGCTTTCAGATGCCTGCTGAACAAGAAAAGTAGAATGAGTTGAAATTAGTAATTTACTTATCTTAAAACAGAAATGAATGTGTGGTATTTTAAACAGGGACAGCAAAACATATTGCTAATGCTCCTTTTGCAGAGGAAACCAAATGCAGAACTTCAGGAGACAAAAGCATTGCTGAGGTTGCATTTTCCTCATTGACAATGGGCTAAAGCAAAACAGAAGTATTCCAAAGTGAATCTTCCTGCAAAGCCCAGAGAATTATTAAGCAAGTGGAGAATTGACTAATTGATCTAGAAAAATATTTCACTACTTCTTTTAAAAGTAATTTTCTGTGTTCCAAAGTATTGTTGTATTAAAAAAGAGAATTATGTTTTAATGTTTCCTTGTGCAAATACTGCGTGATGGCCAGGACCTCAGTGATGGCACTATGCTTCTGTGTTTGTCCATTTTGAAGCAGGATTTTGTCAGCAATCCTGAGCTCAGGCTGTCAGGTTATTAAGGCATTGCTATGTCTTCCTGATCTTTGTCATACAGTTAACTGGAAATATTAAAATATTCTTTTAATCACAAAAGTCTTAAGCCATTCTAAAAACGTCTTCATTTTGAAGAAAAACCCTAAAATTAAGCCATTTATAATTGTGATATTTCAGAACACAGGGTGGCTAGCAGTGACCAAATAACTATACACAGGTAATTAGAAGCTCTAATTTTGGCAGGGGACTGTAACCGATGTTAGTATTGATAAAGAAACTAGAGTCCCTCCTTCTTAGGAAGCTGAGTGACCATGCAGTATTAGCCTTAAGCTACCAATGGTAGTATTTGGACTACAAAAGTGAACAGTTTAGAGTTTTTACTAACCTGCATTCTATTAAAAGCCTCTAATAAAAATTAGGCTCTTATTTTTGTGCTAATACTAATTGCTGATAATACATGCTTATGTTTGTCATTCATTACGTGGAACTGTACCAATCAGTGGCTGACTGAGTCTCAGGCACTTACACATGTAAATTAACTATTAGTCTAGTGTCTTCTCTTTTTTTTTTCCTTTTTTTTTTCTCTTAAATGCTAATGAAATTTCTCCATTCTCTCCCCTAGCAGGCCCTCCTTATTGGTAATTTGTAGACTTTGCTTTTATTATCAGTTGCAATAAATGCTGGATACAGTAAAAACATGAGAACTTACAATCCTTTAGTTACTGTCTTCTACCTGCTTTACAGTGTTGAAATTTATTGTCCTTCCTAAGTTGCATTAGATAAAAAGAGGGTTTTTGGGGGTTTTTTTGTGTTATTGTTTTGTTTTGTGTTTTTCTTTTCCTTATTTTTGTAATGGAGCTCAGAATTCTGTATCAAATAACAATTCTGATTAATAAGAGAATGTAATTGTTTTGTTTTATGTGAACATTAATACTCTTTCATTCCCTGTTTGCTAAAGATAGCGTGCTTTGTAGTACTATTAAACAAAAAGGTTTGTTACAAAATTATACCTATTATAGAATTTTAAAACTTGGCTTTTAGGTGTGCTTTGTGGTACAACAAAATTCAGTTAGCCCTAGGATGCACATCTAGAGTGATTCCTTGTGTGTCTTCTTTTTTCAGGAATGGGACAAGTTCCTAAATTTTAGTATCCAGAAGAAATAAATTATTGATAAGTGAAACATAAACAAGTGTATTAAACGTATGGTACAGTAGTGAATGACGATTTTTTAAAATTTCAGATCTTTTCAGATTTAGGGAGCAGAGATATGCAAATCCAAGCCATGTGTTACAGACTGTGTAAAAGTTAGTTTTTTAAAAAGGAAGAAAAAAATCCCTATTAAGGCATTCATAGAACAAAATGGAAAAAAATCTTTGGAAGAAGGAAACTAGTGTTTCTATATTGTTCATTAAGAATAACAATTATTGCTTCAAAACCAGCTGCCAGAAATTTAACATAAGTCTTTTGCCTAAGTCTCTAGTGTAGAATTATCTTTTTTTTTTTTTTTTTTCTGCCCAGAAAAGTCATTTAGGAGTGGGAGAATTATGGGGAATGGAGGGGTGTGGAGTAGAAGAAAACATTACCCTGGGTAAAATCTTTCTTCACATGTTTTGCCATCACAGCATACACGTCTAAGGTGGTGAAAGCACAGCAATCTGTCAATCTCTTGTGTAATGGGAGTGTATAATTCTCAGCATGCCACCACTGGTTTATTTCCTCAGAACTGGGGTCTATTTTGGCAAGCCAAAATGCAACAAGTGTCTTTATAATAACCACTGGGACTTCAGGAAAATCAAGTGTAATGATCATAAAGGTGGTTTATGTATTAAGTTATGGTGAACTCCTGTAAAATATGAATTGCTGTTTTTTCAGAAAAACTTTATATTTTTTTTACAGCATTGTTCCTGTATCCTTTTATTTCTTGTTACTATAAAGCAAATTTGTTAAATTTTTAAAATTAAGGTACTTAAAGAAATTTTACTTAATGGCTTATCTTGTAGTCATTTTTTCTTCCTTACCCCTCCCCAGTATCACTTGTCCTACCCATTTTTATTTTTCATTCGTGTTTTGTGCCTGAAGGTTAGAAGAGGCTGACTGTGCTGGAAGTGACTGCCTGCCTTTTGATTATTCATGGACAGTAATAGAAGGCACTTAAAAAGAACAATGAAATTGCTTATTTTTGTGATGGGCCATCTGTTGAATTGTTTTTTGCAACAATCACACAATAGTATCTATGTCATATCATTCTATTTTCAACAGCAGCTGATTATGTATAGTTGGCTACTTGTCTTTATTTCCGAAGTCTCATGACCATTTTAAATTCACCTCTGCAAACCTTTGCCTCAAAGGTAATAGAAATGTAAAACAGCCAGTGTGTATCTCTTTCTATCTTCTGTTTTTTTTTTTTTCATGTTGTTCCTAATTAAGTAGGCTCTTAAATGTTTAGGTCTGTTTTCTGCGTCTCCCACCTGTAGTTTTATAATAGAAGTTAACACGGAATAATTTAGCAATTGGTAAAGAAATGGTGGAGTTCCGCAATAAAGAGTGGGCAAGTTTTGAAAGACTATGGTACATTCACTGCTTATTAATTATCCCTTTTATTTTTTTCTCACCAAGCAATAATTAGAATCTTTTTCCATGGCTTTCACTAACAAGCATTTTCCTAGCTACAAAGCCACTTGCAGATCTATTGCAGCAGAAGCTGAAAGCAAGATAAAACAAATCTGTTGTCTTCTCAGGTCACTGACATTGCTGATGCCATGATTCTGAAGCAGCTTTTTGAAAATCTCTTCCAAAATGGGGTTGTCGTTGTGGCAACATCTAACAGGCCACCAGAAGGTAAAAACAAACATTCTACTAGTATTACCCAAATCCAGTGAATCTCAGTATCTTACAAACAATTGCATTTAAGTCATACAGTACTTAATACTAATGAACTCTCCAGACTGCAAAAACTGGGGATATTCCAGCTTGTCCCCTGCTTTTTCTTGTTCTTAAAGAAGAAAGGTTTTTCACTTAATCTTTCCCCTTCTTTATCTCAAATTCAGAGTGTTCCTTCCTCCACCATTCTCAAAACCTTCTGTGTTTTCTGATCTCTACTCTATCCAAACCAGTGAGAGGGTGTTTGGGCACGGGGCAGTTGAGGAGGGGTAAAATATCAGCTGTTTTGAATGTGTTTAAGGATAGGGAAAGATCAGATCCTTCAAAAGAAGGGAAATGAGATCGCATTCCTTCCCAGTTTCTAACTCAGAAATTTGCAGATGTAGTCTACCAGCCTGAAGGAGAGCCAGTCACCAAGATGCCATTCTTACATTCTTATTAAGTGGTTTGAGGGAATTAAGTGGACAGTTGTTTCCATTTCTACCTCTTTTTTTATAGTGACTAGTCGCTTATAGTGACTAGCTAAGTAGATTCTTCTATGAAGTCACCAAATCTTTATGAGTTTTAACCATGCAGTAACAAATTTTTTGTAGAGGAGAAAAATGTTGTGTTGTATAGTGTTAGCAGTTAGCATAATGCATAAACTTTTGTGACATTTCAGATTGATCAATTTCAAATACTGAGGAGTTACCTTATTTCTAATTGTAGCAACCATTAATTTTCCTACCCAAATTAATTGAGTAAAAGTCACTAATGATAGGCAATTCTACAATGAGCTTTATCTTAGAAAAAAAAACAACAAAAAACAAAAAAAAAATCCCACCCAAATGTTTGTCTTAAGGGAGAAAATATTTCCCATTGGCTTATTTTCCTTTTTTTTGCACAAACAAGATGAAACTGTACCTTCTGTAGTTGCGCTGACTTCAGATAGACTGAATGCTGGTGCTTTACTTGCTTGAGAGCCATCATTTTTGAAGCACTGCACTTTAAAGTTCAGGAGAATTTTTTATCATAGCGTGAAAATTGTAGTTAATGTTTTAAATCAAGAAGTAATTTTGTGACCTCTGTTGTTGTCTGGATGTTTTTCATATATATTAAGTCACTGTATCAACCTGAAATACATCCACCTGTATTAAGTACCCCAGAGGATGTCAAGAACAGCATTTCCAGAGCTGAGTTATGTTACAGTCCAGGTGTTGGCTGATGCCTTTCTCTTCTTTGGTCACTATTCCTGCATGCTCATGGTGTATCTGGCATCCCCCTGCAGGAAAGGGAGTTGGGTTAGTGTAATATGCCACACCAATATCTAAGACTGAATGTAGAGATTAGTTTCTTGTGGATGCAAAGGGGAAAAGTGGCTTTTTCATTAGAGAGCAGATGTACCCAGCTGCTGACCATTAGTGATACATGTAACTGTGTTGAACAGGAGAATGTGAGGGGAAATACTGAGGTTGAGGAGTCCTGGCTTCATGTCTCCACCAAAATGACTGTTTATTTTTCTGATCCTCGTGAGACAGAGACATGATACAAAGCTCGTAGCCCTCTTAGCTGAAGAACTGATGGGAGTAGCTGTCTTACACTACTGTTACATTTTCACTGATTTTTGCAAGTAAATACGCAATTGATTGCTATGTATTTTAACAAATATATGACCATCCTGATTGGCTGAGTTGGGAATGAGCATGATACATGGCTTCCTAGAACTTTGTTAGTAATTAGGGTAATGGAATTGCCTTTGCTGATCATTTTCTAAATGTTCCGTGTACATATCCAATTTTGTGAAAACCATTCTGTAGGTGCACTGGTGGTGTCTCATAGGTGCAGCATCTTCTGTCCACTGTGAGGTCTTGGTAAAGCATAAAAGCTTTAGTATAGCTGTAGCCTTCAGGCCTTATGGGGAATATAAAGGATAATCATAACCTGGCATGTGCTTTGTGTGAAATTTTGGTGATAATCTCTGCCAGCTGTCTGTATTCTCTTATTCATTCCTTCTGTCAGTTATAGGTGTTAAGCTGCCTTTTTATAAGGCTTCCAAATATTAATGAAACAGAGCAGAGCGTCATACAGTTTTAAGTGATTGTGTTTTCAAATAAGAAGTCATTCTGTTATGAACTTGTTGGGCAGATGGATAATTTTCAGAGAAGAAAGTTTATGTTGTATAAATATATAGAGAAAAGTAAGATGAAAATGCTGCTTTGCAGTTTTTTTAATTTGTTTTTTGTTTGATAATGCAGATTGCATTTTGTTACATAACGTACTATTTTTTTCTTTATTCAGTAGTATTTTTAGCAACTTTGCCTAAGTTTACATACTAATTTAATTTTCAGTTTTTTGGCCTTAGGAGTGATCTTTTTTCTTGCTTTTGAAGAGGGGGTGTGCCTGGGAGAATTGCTAGAAGATAAAATGTACCACAGTGCACTGAGCAAGAATGATGTTGCCTTTGTAAAGACAAAAGTGTATTTTTAATTTATGAGAGTTTTTTGTACTCTGCCAAATATTTGGATGTAGCAGTTGCATAGTTTGGCCTTACTATCTATACCAATGTATACACAGCATTACAAATATTTTTATACCCTCACTTTAAAATAGATGCTGTTGTAATTTCTTGTGCTAGAATTAGTTATATGTCATTAGAGATCTAAGTACTTTTTTTCTCCCTGCCATTTTCACACTTCCTCAGGATATTCCTTTCTTTCTTGATGTTGTATTGAATTTGCGTACAGTGAAAGAAGAGAAATGGATTTTAGCTCTCCTTTACTGCCTTTTGTTCTTCCTCCTGTCTTTAGCAATACTGAGTTTTATTTGCTAGACTAGAAGACAAGCCAATGTTATTAAGACTTAAGTAGCAAAATGGTACTGATTTCCTTTCTTTCAGATCTCTATAAAAATGGTCTTCAGAGGGCTAATTTTGTACCATTCATTGCTGTGCTGAAGGTAAGGAGAGCCACTTGTTCAATGCTTTTCAGTTTTTCCTACTTTATTAATGAATTTGTAGAAGATTTTTAGAGGATTGCTTTGATGCAAATTTCCAGATTATGTATATCTGCCTTAACTATTTCAAGCAAAACTAATTGAAGCTAAGGCAAGAAGGGACTTTTTCCTTCTGGAATTAACATGCTTTAAAAGCTGGACTTTCTTAGCATGACAAAGTTATCTTTTTGACAGGGCAGCAGAAAGTGTTTGTTTGGATAAGACTTTCCTGCCAGTGCATGTTTGCCGTGAAACATAGTGTCCCTCTAACATTTATATTGTTTATTTGTACTTGTGGATATCTTACATTTATAATGCCAGAACAGTTTGCTGTTACTTTGATGTAAGGAAAGTAGGGTTTGTTTTGTATCCCTCAATGACCTTGTTTCTGGGTCTTTCTTGTGTGTAAATAGTTTTTTTTCAATGGCTGTTTGTGAGGCTTCACATAATGTTCAACAAGCAGCGGCTCTGAAGCAAGCTTCCTTCAGTCTGCGTGTTGTGTTGTAACTCCAACAGCTTCATTTAAATTTAAAAATGGAGGCTTCTTCCTCTGTGAATAACACAATTGGTGCTTATTTTGCTGTTAAAAAGAACATAAGCTGAAATGACACTTTAAAGTTCTGGACAAGTTGCAGATATTTTTTATTCTGCAGCTACAATTGTATTGTTATGGTATTGAAGGCTAACATACAGCTCTCGTATCCTGCTCTGCCTGGATTGACATGACATGTAAAATGGAAATAACAGTGTTTCTCTACCTCACAGAAGCATTGCTAGAATAAATTCATAAATAATGTTAACTATAATGCTATCTAAGATAAAAGAATTGTAAGGTAGAGTTTAGGTAGGCTTGGCTTTGTGATAGGAGATTTGGAATTGCTGAATTGATGCATTGACTGGATGTTTCTGCTCAGGTGGTAAGCGGTAAAACAGCTGACAGTGCCTTGCATTTTCATTGGGCCTTTTCAGAATCATAAGATTGCTTAATTGCCTAAGAACCTTTGAAAATCCCATCTAATGTTGACATTTGTACAATTACCAGGTTTAAAAGTTAATGTGCCATTGACTTGACTGTGGCACTCTTGTGCATCTCAGAATGGCTGTGTATGAAGTCAGGGAGGTTACCAGTGAGAGTGGTTCTTACTTGGATGGCTTTAAAAAAGTAAGGAACATAAAAATAAATGACCAACCACTTCCGTTTCAGATTCTTGAAAAGGGTTTATTTTGTAACTGGCTGCATTGGATGAGAATTCCCAATCATGAAGTATTTTCAAGCATAGAAGTTGCATTTGCATTTGCTTTTTGAAATGCAGCAACTGTGGCAAATAATTCTTTTCTATCTCTTTCTTTGTTGACTCCTAGTTTTCTCCCTGATAAACATAAGGCTCTTTCATTTCAGTGATCATCAGGCTTTAAGAATACCTATCATGTATGCTTATTTATAGTTTCTTTTTTCTCTTTTTAGCTAGCTGAATTAAAAAAATGTGAAATGTAGTTTATGCATCAGAACACCTCATCAGGACTGGGAAGGTAATCAAAAATTTTTTAGTAGGGAGCAGATGGAATGCTGAGAGAAGTAGTAAAGGTGGCTTAGTCTAGAGAATGGAGTACTGCAAAAACAAACAAGTAGCACAACCTAGACTAGAGGTAGATTAATATTATCATCATAATGAATGAAGGGAGAAGCAAATGTTAACATAATTCACAAGGGCCTTTCTAAAATACTGGATTTCCTGTCGTCATTCTTTTTCCTGGCACCTTTGTGTTTTAACACTGCTCTAAATATATGTGCCTTCAATGTCACTTTAATAAGTATTACCAATGTAATATTATTTTTTCCCAAAGACATAACAACCAAAAGGTGGATCAGAGAAAGCTTATTCACAAAATGCTTCTCTGACCTGGGTTGGAAAGTGGAAGGATAAGGGCAGAGTATTAAAATTATTAATCAAAAAATATCAAAATCTACATTTTTAATTCAATACAACCGAAGTCAGCATTTACAAATCACATTGGAATGTATTCTAGAGTAAGATTTTACTGTGGACCTTTATGTTACAAAGGTGTGGATAGAACTACATTGATACTCTGGCTTTGACAGTTTGAGAAATACAGATTTAGGCCTTGCCCATGTGTGATGGCTTTGGTGTGAATGGATAAAGTAGCTTCTTCCTCACCTGTGCATAATTCTGTGACTAGGAAATGTAAATACAATTTCTTCTAGGATTTTTGTGAAAATGTGAAGGAAAATACTGCATTGTTTGCTTGCAAATGTTTGATTTTCTGTCTTCTTTACCTTTCCCTCACTCCAAGCTGTGTGTGCCTGTGGTAATGTTGGTCTCATCTGACCTACCCCCTGGTACTGGCTTTGACAGCTGGGACTGAGCTGGGCTCAGAGCCTCCCAGAGGGCTTTTGTCTGGGGTTTAGCAGGAGTGAATAGGTGGGTTGGCTTTGTTTGTTTTTTTTAATAAGGAACTTTTATGATCATAAATTTTAAAATAAGACTTGAGCGCTGAAAGTAGTTCAAGTTCAACACAGGAGTTTCAAATTGCTTTAAATGTTCTTGGGAAGGTGGAATGAATGGAAAGTATTGGCAGTATAGTTCTGTGAAGAGATGCTTCACTTGAAATAGGTTTCAGGCTCTTTTCATTCCTCATCAGTGGAACACGTAGTTTCTAGATACCTGGGTAACTGTTACACAAATATCTTTTCTTGTCTTCGAATGATCAAAAGTAATGGTTTCTTCCCTAGATCTAGAGTTACCCATGTTCATCCTCAATTTTGTTTTTGTTTTCTTCTGTCTGTGGAATTCCAGTATCTGTGTTGAGTTCCTATTTCTTACAAAGATAACTGCAAAATGGTTTCTGTGGAATAAGCAAAAGGGTAAAATAGTACTCTAGGGAAGATACCGTTACCTTCCAAAGTTTGTCCATATTGTCTATTTAGGTGGTAGATTACTGGGGCAAGTGACGGTTGTGTGGGGTTGCAACTGAAAAGTTCCAATTTTTAGAGCTACATGAAAGCTACAGATCCTACAGCTGGTGGCCACATAAAAGCCCCAGGTTTGTGCTGTTGGGCAGGTCAGTAACACCACTGGCAGCTTTTCCTGTCCTGCGTGTGTTCCCTGTTCAATTCTGATCTTATCCCAGTGTTTTCTTTGGAAATATTAAATAGTTTGAGATGTATTTTTTCAGTGATTCCTTAATCCTGTAACTCCAGGTTTTTATAAACAGGGGAAAACTCTGAGTTGATCAGTTCATCATTGTGGCTGTAATTCTTTGGGACCCAGTATTCCTTATGAAAGGATGTATTTTCTGCAACACATAAGAGTACTTCTTCAATCCATTAAATTTTACAAAGATAGAGTTTTACAGAGATAAGAAGCATTAGGAAGAAAAATCTTTTAATTCTATAATTGTAATTTGATTCAGTCTCTTCTGATTGAGCTTTTAATCTCACAGGATCTCTTGCTGAGCATTTTAAAGTGTGTGGAATTCCTATGTGATTTTTTTTTTTAAAGACAGTTCTTGAGAAAAACATTCATTGCTCACAGTTAACTTGGTTCAAATGCAGAGAGCAGAAATCCTCCCAAAATTGTTACTCTCAACCCGAAAGAAATATACAAAGTTTCTAAATGTTTTGAAGCTGATTTACAAATAAAGCCATGTATCTTGGAATCACAGAGTTGTTAGGATTGGAAAAGACCTTGAAGACTGTGGAGTTCAACTGTTAACCCATCACTGCCATGTCCACCACTAAACCATGTCCCCTAGCGTCACATCTGCATGTCTTTCCTCCAGGGATGGTATCTCACTTCCTTGGGCAGTCTGTTCCATTGCTTGGCAAACCCTTTTGGTGAAGAAATTTTAATTCCAGGTCCTTTTTTATTGTGAAGCTTTCCAGCCACTCTGTCCCCAGCCTGTAGCCCCTGCAAGCGGTTGTTGGGAGCCAAGTGCAGGACACAGCACTTGGTCTCATTGAACCTCATACAACCAGCCTTGGCCCATGGATCCAGCCTGTCCAGATCCCTCTGCAGAGCTTTAACAACTTGATGTAAGATATGTGAGGCTCCTGGCGGGAAAAAGAGAGAGAAAGCATGCTTTAGTTTACTCTTTTGGTGGTCA
The DNA here is from genome assembly GCF_049639895.1 of Pseudopodoces humilis. NCBI lineage: Eukaryota > Metazoa > Chordata > Aves > Passeriformes > Paridae > Pseudopodoces > Pseudopodoces humilis. The sequence continues at coordinate 69,714,370 of NC_142202.1, read as the reverse complement.
TTTTGGCAATATTTAATGAAGACATTTACATCAACCCTTAACTGTTCTGAAATCCTAACTCTAATTCAATGGCTAGTTCAATGTTTCATTCTCTGGAAAATTAGGAAGGAAAGCTCCTCAAATAATTTGTTGTGTAGAGTTTGTAATATGAGTGAGCAGTTCTTGTGATTCCAAAGGTTTCCTGGAAGTGTAGCATGAAGCTTCAAAATGTCAAGCTGTGTTGAAATACCAAGTATGTCACTTGTGTGTTTTGTCAGGTTTTCTTCATGCAGTAGACTTGCACTACACTAATTTTTAATTGAAAGTCAAAATGTTTTAAGGCCCTTCATAGTCTGAGTATAACTTTAAAAGACCAAATTTTAGAAAAAAAATGTTTGGCTTTGGCTACCTGCGTTTTGCTTTAAGTAAATGGGAAGAATCAGCCAGAAATCTGTTGTCAGTAGGACATGAAATTACTTTCAGTGTCTTTTTTCCACTTTTTTTTTTTTTTTTTTTTTTTTCCCTTCTGCTATTAGGGACCAAATAATTATTTATTTTAAAACTGGTTAAAACAACTTTTAACTGTAAGTAAGCATTGTACACCGCTCTCAAATAGAAATCAATGCATTATTTATATGCTGTATTTCCCTGTCTTTCTTGAAATCATTAATGATTATTTATTTAGAATGTTGCTGGCTGTGGTTTAATTAAAAGTATACCCTTTCATACAAAGCAGGAAACTGAGGAATTTAAAAGTATTTTCAGTTTTCAATAGCTTAGTATGAGAATGTGAAAAAAGACTTGTTTAAAAAACATTTAGAGCTGCCCCTAAGGAAATTGTGGGAGTTAGTTTTGTACAAAGGCATTTGGTAGATATAAAATGTCTTTGATGGTGCAGTCAGCTTTTGTCCAACCACCTGTGTGAGAAATGCAGGGATTTGTTGAGTGGCGGATCTGCCTCTCTCTTCCCCCCTCTCCCAAAAAAGTCATCTCCTTGATGAAATTGATTTGTCAGTTTGTTCCAGTCTAATGGTGTGATAGCCCAGCAGCTTTCAGTATGTTGAATAGTTAAAACCTGCTTTTGAGGTCAGTGTCAGCCACTCTGACCCCTGTGAACTGTCACCTGAGTCAGAATTGCAGGGATTAGGCCTTTGATATTGTGATGGCTTCGCCTATCAATTGACTTTTTCATTACTGAAGATGTTGGGCCTTTTGTTTCCCTTCTTAGTATGTAACCAAGCAAACTCCTAAGTAGAAGGAGCATTTGTTCTTGTTCTCTCTCTGTGCAAGTAATAGAAGTGCTCATCTTTTGTGAAGTGTACCTAATTAAACACAGAAAAAATAAAAATAGGAAATACAGCATGATTGCAAGTATTTTGTACTGCAAGTATTTTTGAACCTCAGAATAATTTCTGGAAAATCTTAGTTTGATAAATTTGCGAGACTATCAAGTAATAAAGTGTTGTACATAGAAAGCAAGGTGTCAGATTAGAAGCTACCAATCCCTTCTGCATTCAGCCTTCTAAGCTTCTGTGTGTTTGTGTGTGTGTTAAACACAAGGGTTATTTGAATTCTGTAGTTCAGAGCATGTAACTGTTACACTATTTTATAATGTACCTATTGCTTTATTGTGTTCTCAGGGGATGAACTGTTCAGTTTGTTTACCTTTTATATCTGTCTTAGATACTTTCTTCTAGACAGTTTATTTAGATGCAGATCAAAACTTTATTTTAGGATGAAATAGTTGCTCCTGTAGCTCTGTGCCAGACTTCGTGCCTTCTTCCTTTCTTTAATTGTTAGGATTTCTTGAGCTCTTGCTTGGTTTGTTTGCTCCTTGATTAAAATGAGTAAATGAAAGCATATCATAGATATGGAATAGTTGGTTCCTGCTGTATCAGGATAAATTAGTCTAATTACACGTGGCAGTTCTGTTTGCTTGTGATGTAATGTGAAATGAGGTCCTGCCTCCCCCTAAAAAGCCCGAGCCAATTAATAAAGCTTTTAAGCTCTTTGTCACAGGCCACCGTGGAGGTCTGCAGAGAAGAACTTTAATCCAATAAACATTTCATTTAGATCATGAAAAGAAAGCATGAGGAGAAGCTCCTACAAGAGAGGGTGTTACCAGCAATTCTAGTTGTGAAGAGATGTGAGGAATTTGCCAAATTAACCAAGAGGCCTTCATATTTAACACATAAATGTGTCAAAACTAATAATAGAATAATTTAATTTGAGTTGAACCTTATATTGTTAAGATTCTAAGAAGCCACAACTGTTTTCTTCAAAGACTTTGCTGTTGAGTTGGATGGACAGGGCAAGGGGAGGTTGTGAGAAACCCAGATAGCAAATAACACTGGCCGAAGCTGGTGGAAAGGGGAAAAAAAAAGGAATAGATAATTAGGTGTAATTAGCGTGTATGAATTGTTGTCTCCCTGCCCTTGGCTTGAATAAATTTCAGAGAAAAAAAACCCTAGTGGCAAAACCCCTTTGATGTAAGAAGAGTCATTGTGGTTTGGCAGCATAAAGGCAGTGTTTTATACTTCTTACATAATGGTTGTGATACAGAAAGAGTGAATGGACCCTGCACCCCCCAGCCTGCTTTACAGCAAGGACTTTTGGATTCCCTTGAAACAAAATGCATCAGAAGTTTTCAGTTGTGGGTAATGAGGTAGTGGACCTCATCAGAGCTAAGCGTAAGCCATCTTTAGCCTTTGTTTAGAACTTAATCGGGTTTTTTTTTTATTATTATTCTGGGAAATTCAGTTTCGTAAATCATGACTACTTTTTTTTCTTTCCTTTTTTTTTTTTTTTCCTGCCTGCCAACAGCTCTGGCAGGAGCAAAGGCTAATACTGGGGAAAAGAAATACAAATCAAATGTTAAAAAGAAAAACAACAGTATAAAAGAAATCTAGACAAATAACTTCGTCCAGGGTATAATTCCAGTGAAGTACATGTATTGGGATGAATTTGACCCTTAGCTTACGAAACATCATGTTATAAATTCAGTGTGAACTCTTGGCGTTTGTTTTTCACAGAATGCCACAGCTTGCTTATTAGGAGATTGAAAGTTACAGTCATTACTGGTCCTTTAGCAAAACTGGGTGTTATGCAGTGATTTGTGGTTTGCAGGTGGGTTTTTTATCTTTTGTATTTATTCTTAAGCTGCAAGGAAGATTTTTTCCGAAGTGATGTGAAATGAGGAGCACTGTTCAGTGTAATTCTTAGTGCATGAAGTTTACTCTGCCATTCTTCTGTTCCCTGACTGGAAAAAGGAGAGGCTACTTGTCTCCGAGCCGGCACAGCCACATCTGTACCTCCTGAATTCTTTCACTTTTGTTTGAATATCTGAAATACTATTCACAGAACAGTACATTTTAAGAGTCTCTCTTTTTATTCATGCACCATTATTTTACAAGTTAATTGTCTATTTTTCCTCTTCTTAGGGGGTAGCTGATTTGTAGCTAGACATTAAAATAAGTTATTGAAAAGTTGTACAATAGATCGTATGTTCCTTGTGGTAGCAAGAATAGTGGGGTTTCTTAGTTGTTAAAATTTTGAAGGCTGTAATGTAAACTTGTGCAACTTTCACTGAATGAATTTTGCCTCTCAATTTATCTCTGCTAAACTCTTCAGTTTAAAGTTTAAATGTTCTTGTCACAAGTATAAGAAAAAGATTGATTGAAAAAGTTATATTTGGCAATATTTCTTTTCCTAGATCTTTGTGCTCTAAGTCCAAAGAAAAATAATTCACAAGCAAAATGTTTGTTATCCCAAATCAACTGAAGAGTGATTACTTTCCCTGATATTGTACGGGATTCTTGGATGACATTTAGAGTGTTTTCCTCAAAATTTGTTCATGTGATTCTTTGGCGTTTGCTTTTTTTTGTGGCTTTTTTTTTTTAGAGTTTTGTTACAGTGTTTGCAATTGGAATAAGCATGAAGTATAGGAGAAAAGACTATAAAAAAAATCCTTAGTTAACCCTGTAAAGCATTGCATGTTTTGTAGGGCAAATAGCCTTTTCTGCTTGAAGTTAATTTGGTCTATGAAAGGCAATACCTGAATATCATGCCAGATAAGTAATTATTCCTGATTGTAATGTTGGGGTTTTTTTTCAGGTATAGGTCACAGGAAATTCAGTTAGGGTAGAGTATGTACAAAGCTAAGAAATATGCAGATTTTCTGTTGTAAGATTGTGTAAAAATTATTTACAGTTAATACTTGCACAAAGGTTAGAAAGGTTGATGAAGTGATATTTAGTTTTGCTTTACTATTCACTGCATGTCAGAATGTAATTATGACTGATTCATGAAACTGTCTTAGCAATGAACCATCTTTATTAAAATGCTGATCAAGAAGAGAGCTGACAGTAATAAAGAATAGAACACTTTAGTCTTGTTGCTTTTGAATGATTGCTAATTACCCCAGAGGTCATGTATAGTGCTTATGAGGATTCATTGACATTTTCTTTAAAGTCTACTGTTTCAACAACATCTGAACAAGGAGACAAAAACTATATGTACATCCAACAATGCTTGGACCAAGTTTTTTTCTACAACCAAATACCTGGTGATTCCCTTTCTCCTTCCTCCTCTCCCTGAGTACATCTCACTCCCATGGATTAGTGGAGAAGAAAGTTAGGAGTGCTACAAAGTTAATTAATTTCCATTTTTTTGTTTATGCTTTTTTTGTTTTCAAGTTAGACAAAAGGATAAAAGGAGCAGCCTTTTGAAGGTCCCTCACCTGTACCATGCATGCTCGTGACAGTCTAGTTGATCTTGTAGAGCTGCACCAGAGAGGAAACTGCGCTTACCCTTATACACTTCTCTCAGCAGGCTGTGGACAGATCTGTCCAGCTCATGAGTCCCAGATGGACCAGAGTGGCATTCTGAAATTTCACATTCTGGTGACTGTCACATGTTGGTGACACTTTCAGAGTATTATTTATATATATATATACTGAATTAAAAACCTGTGGCTATGCTTTGTATATCAGCAATCATTTTTTCATTAATACTACACTTTTTTTTTAAGGTGATTCTTTTTCTACCATAGTTATGGAAAATGCCAGTTGTAATGGTATCCTTTGGATGGAGAAAGCTTTTATTGAAATTGCTTAAGGAAGAATTTTAAGAAAGAAGAAATAATATCCTAGTTGATAATTTAACACTATATAGAGTCAAATAATGAAAAATAAAAATGGTTAAGTCTGGTGAGATTTGTTTACCTGAGGAACTCTTTTGCTGTTAGCTGGTGACTCTCATCACATGTCTACATGGTGTGTGATGTGGGAGGAGGACATCTTAGGCTGAATGTAAATGTATTAGAAAAGTGATTGCAAATGAATGATCTAATTATTTTCCCGTTTGCTGGAGGAAAGGAGTATTAGTGATCCTGTGTATTGTTAATAGAGACCAAATCAGAGGATGCATTTGAAAAGGAGGATGAGACCTATGCGAAAATTGTGGTTCCTTTTCCTTAGAAAGAGTGGCTGGAAGTTGCACTTCTTAGATAGGCATGGTTACTAACAGTAGGTGTTCTAATGTGCTTGTTCAGAGGCCAAGAGTATTGATGCAGCTTTGCCTGCTTGGGGATAGAACTGGACTCTTCTTTGCTCATATGGAAAATGAACATTTGATACTGCAGATATAGTGCTGCCACTGCATTTTCCAGGTGTCTGGTTTGACCCAGGTGAGAAAGGGTGGAAACCCAGCAGGTGTGGGAATTAAGGTGATGATCCTCCTAAACTGAAGCACTCTTGTATCTCTGTTCCCCTGTACCTTCTCTGGAGGTCCTCAGATAGGTGGGCTTGACAGGTAAGTGCTAATCTAAACACTCCAGTTAGTTCTTTGGCTGTTGATTAGGATTGGTGGTGATTAGTTTGTCTATTCTTGTGGTCTAATATGTGGTCTGATTTATATGTTGGGTTTTTTTTGGTTTTTTTGCCTTAATATCATTAAAATTCAGAGCAGAGAATGGTTATTGGGTTGACTTACAGTGATCTTCAAGGTTAAGAAATATCTACTCACCTGCATTATCAAGTGTTAGCAGCTGGTCACTAAATGTGGGCTCAGAGGGCGCATGATACTTAGTGCAGTGTTTATTGTGGACCACAAGGCCATCTCTAGCATTTCAGGGCTTTTTGTGACACAGGGGAGACACGTGTGACACACGTCTTGAGAACTTGCAGGTTATCCATCTAAGTTGGACTACCTTTTGGAATTTTCTGAACTTTCTTTCTTCATAATAATCTATCCTGATCTGTTGTGTGCTTTAATTTCTTGAGCAGTTAAACATTTTAATAGCTACTCTCTTTGATTGCAGGAATAAAGGAATATCAGAGACACTTACTGGAAAAAAATGTATTTGTTAGTCTGTATTTAGTAACTTTTCTAGAGTACATCTGTTGACAGTCTGATTTAATCTATTCTGTCTAAAGATGGTTGTCTTAAGTGTTGTATCTTGAGTTGAGCCATGAAACTACTTTTTTTTTCCTTCTGGAATATTTTTTGTGACACTCAGTGGAAATGACTGCATGCTTACACTGCATTTTTAACTTACTAATTGCATTTTCAATTCTGTAATTGTATTTGCTCTTTGTATACAATAAAATAATAAATACATAAATGACTTTGAAATAAATTGTATAACTAATTAATTTTATGCATTTGAATTGAATAGGGTAAGTCAGACTTTAAATATCTCAACAGAACAAAAAATCTGTTGGAAGCTGCGGATGGTTCCACTAGACTGACTGTAGCTTCGTTATTAAGTATTTATTTCAAAAGAATTTTAGCCCAAAATGAAATTTGAAAATTTAAAACTCCATCTTAAGAAATGGAAACGAATTGTTGCAGTTATGGGTTTGACAATTAAGTGCTAACAACCTGAGCACTCCAATTAGTTCCTTGACTGTTGATTAGGATTCCATGGTGATTAGTGAATGTGAGAATGCAATCACTTCCGTAGGGTTTAATCAGTCCCGTGCTGGATGAGGAAGTCCAAAGATGGAGAAAGTAGAACTTCTGTATATGATCTTATGCTATAAGAAGCTGAAGGGTAAAAAGTAGAGAAGCCTATCTCTTCACCCCTCTCCAAACTTCTAGGATTTTTAAATTATAGTGCTGATTTTTTAGAACCTTAATGGAGGAGAATAATGTTGCTGATACCTCTGAAGGGCAGTCAAGATGAATTGTGATACTCTCATATGTAGTATTTTAAGTATTTATCTTGGACATTTACATTATTATATTATTATTATATATTGCTATATATAATATATTTATAATATTATTATATTGTTACATTATTTTGGTGTGCTTTATTTTCTTTTGTTATATATTCTGATTATATGCTGTCTTTTTAACATTTAAAGCATGTATCTCAAAAAAAAAATTATGAATATGAATATTATTCCTTCTGCCTTCCTGTGAATCAGATAAGTGAATGTTTATGTGTGCAGAAACAAAGAACTGTGGTGGGTACCCTTGTTGGCAAAGGAAACCCCAAAAGGAAAACTTGGATCTTTACTCAGCACATAACTTCTTTGTGACCTTTCTGACTGAGTAAGGGTGACCATGTGTGCACCTCCCTTTAGAACTATCTCCAGGGGTACATTCGGAGAAGAGATGGTGTTGTTATTGTCTGGCAGTGAAAGCAATCCTCCTACTACTGCCCTTTGGTTCGCTGCTGCTGCCTTTTCTCTCCTCTACTGTGCAGGGCTCAGTTTGTGTAAATAACATTTCCCACCTCTGTTTGGTGGTTTGGGGGTTGTTTTGCTGTTATTTTTCATTAACACCTATGGATCTGTACTCATCATATATACACATAAGGAAAGGTTCCTACCTGGCAAATCTTATAATCTAACTGCAGGAATCATGTCTTAAAGGGCTGTTTTCTGAGAGCATGTTGTGATTCAGATTACGATGTTTGAGTTTAATGGGAGGAGCCATTCATTTTATGTATATTCATAGATTGTCTTAACACAATAGTTGTGGGTGAGCTTTGAAGAGTCTCAGTGAAAATAATTAGCAATGAGCATGGATAGACACCTGAAACTGTAGAAGGGTTAGGAAATTCCTGTGGCTGTTCTATTTTTATTTCAAATATGACCTCTAAATGGCCAGAGTACCTTCCTGAACTGTCCATCAGTCTGGAGAGGCCAAACATGTCAATTAATTAGAAACTTCCAAGGAGTAAAATGCCAAATACTTTTGAAAGTACCAAGTATTTCTCAGCTCTTGTTAGCTGTCCCCTGCTTTTATGCTTGCACTGTGTATTACAGAAAACTGCTGTACATCACAATTCTGTTTTTTCATTTTGTTTATATTTTGTTCAGTTGACTTTTGCCTCCTAAGGAAGCAAAAAATCACTAGGATTATATTAACTGTATTTTACAGATCTATGAACAGGATTCTGCTATTGCATTTTTGGCTGAAAGGCCTTACATCTAACAGGTTTCTTTAAAATAAACTGTATCATGTTGTATCATATTAGAAGCAAAAATAGTACATCATTACAGACACACAAACAAAACTTTAAGGGAAGGAAATATTTCTGTTAGGCAATGTTTGTAGCTTAAAAGGGGCGAAAACCAAATAATTTTTTGAACACACTAGTTCTTTTTAACTTAGAGTCACTAATGATAGTGGTTTTTCCTGAAGAGTGATAATACTATTCAAAGACAGAGAAAAGAGAAAGAAGACAAAAAAAGAGGCATCTTCTGTTTGGCTGTATTCATAGTATTTACATCTTCAGTTCCATGGTTCTTACCACCAAAACTCATTCAGTGTAATGTTAAATCATGGAGTCATAAAAGCTGTTGGTGCACTTAAGGAGTGACAAGTTTGTAAGTGGAACACAAGTGGACTAAAACAATGTAGCACTGGGCACCCATTTCTGTTTCATCAAGCTGCACTGACCTGCATAGTATAGCTCACTGCAGGTCTGTCTGTATCTGAGTGTGAAGGATGTGTAAACTGGTCATTAGCAGCTGAGCCTGCAGCGCCATTGTAAATATCAGGGAACAAATTTACACCAGCTACAGTGTTCAGGTGTGCTTTTTTTCTTTCAGCCCTACCATAACCATGGAATACTCTCAAGTATATGTGCGTCTGTGTTCACTTTTCACTATGTGCAGTACAACACCCTGAGGGAGCAGTAGAGTTTATAAATCTAACTTGAAGGCCAAAGAGATGAGGCTGAATTAATGTAAAATTCCCATTTCTTGTTTTCAGGAAAAAACAAACCATAATGATTAATGGCATTACTAAATATGCAAGTATCTAAAGTTAATCTAAGTAATTTCATAATCCTCAAAGCTTTAGTAGTATTCTGTGGGGTTTTCCCCCTACTAACATAAAGAAAAAAGTACTTAAGTTAATCTACTCCTTTGGAAAAATAAGGTGGAATTAAGTGGAAAGATGCTGGCAAATAAAAGCTAAGTGAACTAGCTTTGCTGTGAAATTTCAGTAATCTTCCTTCTGGCCTTGGCTGCCAGACTGATGCTGAAGAAAAGCTTAAACATCCTCCCTCCCCTGTGCATATTATTACATGCCTGTGAACTTTTTTCTTCTGCTCTGTTATTCTCTTTCTTTGTGAGCTCCCACAAAAAGAAAGGGAATAGATTATAATAATATTGTAGCACCAATGCTATTGTGTTTGCAGTAGCCTTAGTCCAAGATAATGATTTGATTAGCATGGCTTTTTCACTTACTGGAGAATTAAAGATACATGGATTTTCCTGGGATTCTGTGCTTTCAGGATGATTTCTTTTTTTTTTTTTTTTTTTGCCTTCTTTCTTCAGTTGTATCTCTTTGCAGAGAAGTTGGAGGTTTAAAGTAGGTACAGAGCCTTCACTGATAGCTAAGGGCAAAACATTAGTGCAGTGAGTCATCTCAGTAATTCCTGCAGATATTTGTGATCTGTGTCCTATGCAATGCATTTGTTCAGAAGGGCCATTGTTCCTTAAATCACTGATGATAGTTCTTCCAAATGTTTTCCCTGCAATGTAGTTGCTATGAATGAGGTTTGACATTTCCAATTTTGTTATTTGAATGGCCTCAAGGAGGCTTTGAAAAATTCCAACATGCAGAATATGAAACTCTTAACAAGAATATTAAACCAATAGTTTGCAACCAGTGGTGCAGCGAAGAAGCAGCCTGATTTAGTGGGTTCTAGCAAATGGAAGAATTTTACTGGTGTTCAATTACATTAAAAGAAAAAAAAAGTTTAATTACTTTAATTAAATTGTTAATAGAGCTATATTTTCTAAAATGCTAAAACTTTTCCTCTCTTTCTTTGATAGCTTCTTTTGCGTTTTGCTTTATATAACACCTACAAGTTGTGTATGTTGGAAGTGGTCATGACAGATAAGCAGAGCTATTCCCTTTGTGGGGGTGAGGGGGGTGTAAAATCTTGATCTTATTGATACTAGTGAGAATTTTGCTCTCAGCCTCAGGCCTTGAATCAAAAAAGCACCCTTTACTACAGCTGGGTTTAAGTTTTTTAATAGAAGCAATTCTTGTAACTACTCAGGGACATCTGTATCACACTTAGAATCTTACAGGCTGTTTAAAGGTGAGCAAAAAAGATCCTTTTCTGAGTTAATTCAAACACTGCAAAAATGAAATAAAATCTTTTAGCTACAGAGCTTTGTTTATTCACTCTTTTTCCATTTACAGCAAAATTTGGTGTGGTTCATATATTTGATCTTTGTGTTATAAAATATTTACTCTACTTAGCAGAAGGAAAAGATTAAATTAATTTTAGCTTATAAAATAGAAGCATTTTCATTTGTTGCTAGAATTTGTTTGTGTTCCATTAAACTTTTAGTGCTTCTAATTTTGTATTTCAAAATGTATATATTTTAATGTGAAAATAATTATTTTTGCAACTAAGCAGTGTCTAGAGAGGAGTAATACCCACCCTCATTTCATCCCATGTGAATATTAATCTATATTCATTTTTTTAGTTGATGGACTTGCAATAGACCTTTTTGTTTTACATGTGAGTGACTTTCAGCTTATTTCTTTGCTTCAAAAATTGCAACTGAGACTTCAGCTTTTAGATCTTGAATTTTAGTTTTGCATATGATATTCATGCTGATGGTTTATCACAGACAATAGTAAATACAGCTTTGACTCAAGGAAAGCTAATTTTTTTTCTTTTTTTTTTTTTTTCTTTGTTTTGGTCTCTGTAGAAATACTGCAGCACAGTCCAGCTTGATTCTGGAATAGACTACAGGAAACGAGTGCTTCCAGCTGCTGGAAAACTTTACTACCTGTAAGTTTATCTATGATATTGTATTTGCTCTCTTTTTCCTTCTTATTAGCCAATAATTTTCTATTCAATGGGAAATGAAAAATATATAGTAGAATTAGCAGGGTGTGACTTTTCATTTCTTTGCCTTCTGGTCCATTTTGTTCAGCAAACCGCCTTCCATTATGCTTTGATATTAACTTCATTAAACTACATTTTCGGTATCCACACTAGCATCATTTATAATGTGTGACTGAATAAAAACTAATTAGATTTTTTGGGGAGGTGTGGTGTTTGGAGAACTGAAGTGACAGATGGTTAGAAAGTAATGAATATCCTCTTGTAAGAGATTGCACAATTCTCTTATAATAGAAGAACATCCTTATTGTATTTAAGTAATTAAGTATTTATAGAAATCCAATGACAAGGATTCATTTAATTTTGGGTGTTTCCAATGCTGTGGATTAAAAAACCCAGCACCCTTCTGTTTTGACAGATTGTTTCTGTTTATCATGACAAAATTCCTTTAGCACTTTATATTTGCAAATAAATATATTTTAAAATATATTCACAGTTGTGTTTGTGGTTGCAGCAGAGAACTGCCGAATAGGAACATCCTCTTTAATACTTTGAAACCTTTGCAATGCAAACATTTTTCTGTCTTGTATTTTCTCTTGTAATATTATTTAATCAGTGACAACATGAACAAAGCAGACTACAATAGCTTTATATTAGATTTATAATGATTATACCTTTAAAATACTGATTTAAAAAACATGTTTCCATTAAGAAAGGTGGGGTATTTTCATAGGTGTGATGGGTGTTTGAAACCAAGTATGTTCGTGCTACTTTTTAAGGAAGTTAGATGTTGTAGTTGTTTGTGTGGAAGGAGGAATACTGCTTGGTAGAACTACAACTGGTAATTCTTCCTGCTTTTGAGAGGAAGTGACAGAATTTCATATATGGAAAACAGGTCCAATGCATGTTCTGTATTCTTCAACTATGGCTTTATGAACTTGAGAAAAGTAGCTCTTGTTCTGTATTCTTGCCTGGCTTCACTTGCTCTGTGCTTTGTCATGTCTGCTTAGAAGTACTTTTTGAAGCCACCACTGACACCCGAGTGTTGCTCATCATGGTCCTCATTCTGAGTGCTGCTGTTCCTGCCTGTGGTGCTGCTTCCTGTGCCTGCTGCACTCTGTGTTTTCTGTTGGACACTTGTGGAGAGCACCTGCCACATTCTTTTCTCACTCTTCATACTCTGAAGAAAGGAAAAGGATGTTTGTGGTTTCTAGCAGGTAATAGGCCAAACATGGTGCCTGTGGCATCAGCTCTCAGAGGATATGCAATACAAACAAGTTCCAGGAGTAGTGCCCAGCCAAAATATTTCACTGTGTTCTTCTTTAAAACTTGTGATTGAGTGAATGGCAGAGATTGGCAAAAATTCTCATATGTTCTCTTACTGGAAAGATATTGGCTGCCTTCAGAACTTGATGTGTGAATCATCAGAAAGCAGTGAGGGGAAAAAATATTAAAAAACCTCCATAGCTGCCAATGGAATTAGGTACTTATTTCTTTGTCCTTTCTTCTGAGGGAATCTCATTCATTCTTCTATGCAAACTGGTTCATTGGAGCTTTCAACCCTGTAGAACTAGCTTAGTATGTGGGGATTCCTTTTGTTCATTTTGTTTTAAAATTAGGTACTGTAAAGCATTTTGCTACAGATTTCTGAAATTTAATCAGCAGTTCTTGTCCCCAAAGAAAGTGTTCTTGTTCACCATGTATATGTTCTTCTATTAATGGCAATAGTATCATTGCCATCAATTTTTTAAGAATCCTCTTGATGCTTCATATGTTGTGTAGTCCTGTCTTGATTTAAAATATGTAACTGAGGGTTACATAAAGCTGTTTTATACTCATCTGAGAGCAATCAATGTAACACGATTGCTTGATCAAAGCAACTTCATTAATCTCAGTCTCAGGTGTCTATTTCCAAAACAAACTTTCTTGGCAATTAGGTAAAATACCCACGTTAGCATCATATTCACCTGTTTCTTCTGGTACCCTTTCAATTGAAATTTCTGTTACTGCTATGCATGCACAGGCACATACTGTCTGAGATAGAAACAGAGATGTAGATAGATATGTATTTGTACTCACATGCACACACTCTTTACCCCCTTTTATGAGTTTTTTTCTGGCGTTGTCTGTTCTTTTTAATTTATTATTTTGTCAGAGGAATGCATCACACCAATATCAATGTTTAGAGAAATTTCTAGAACTTTATGTAACCTCCTAGTCAGAAAAGATGTTTAAAATCTTCAAAATGGCACTTTCGTAAGTTAGTGGATTTTCAGATTTTTTTCCCAAATTCTTTGTATCTACAAGGTTGTCATCGTTAAGCTCTAGCTAAAAAGTAGTTACTTCAGTTCTGCTATTAACATTTTTAAGGTGCTTAAGCCCTAATGAGCAGGAGAGTATTTGTTTAACAAGCTGATATTCATTTGTCAGTTAAGAGGATATCTAGAACTGTGTGAAGCAGTGTGACTTCAGTGCATCAAGATCTATTAAATAAGACTTCACACCAAAAGAGTTTACACAAACTTCAGTGAAACATTATATATCCTAGTTCTAGTTGTCTTCCATAACATTAATTTACTGTTCTCCATTAGAAATCTTATCTATCTATCTATCTGTCTATCTATCTGTCTATCTGTCTATCTATCTATCTATTCATCTTTAAGAATACAACATGGAAAGGTTGGATCTCTAACCTATTCAGTGATTAAAAAAAAATTCTCTTATTGGACTGATCTTTTAATTCTTGTGGCCCAGAAGATGAATGAAAACTTTACTTCAGCTATCAGCACAGATATTTTGCATTTCACCATCTGTGGTTGATCTTTTCCCAAGCAGTATTAGTATTAGAGGTTGGGAAACTGCTAATACTATTAATGCAGAGATCATAGTGGTATTTTTAATTTCACAGTTTAATTTTGCAAATTGTTTGGTCAATACAATCATTTGACTTGACACAGCACCCCCCTCCCCCTCCCCAAAAAAAAAATTTGCTTCAACATTTAATTTTACAAAGTCCCTTCTCAAAAATTTCAAAGGATATTTCTTTAGGTGCTTGACTGCCTTGCCTTGCCTTGTCTATTTGCTCTTATTTTGCATGCAAGATAGAGCCAGAAGCCTTTTTTCTCATTGTGTACACATAGTGTTAATGGATCTGCTCTGCCTGTATTGCCTCATTACTGGAAACAGCTCAAAACACAGAAGTCTTTCAGTATATGCAAATAAGGCAGAATCATCTACCTGAGAGTTAATATTCTCTACTTTTAAGTGTATTCTAAATGTAATGTTTGTATTTAGAGCATAACATCCTGTTCTCTTTTTTTTACGGGCAAAAAGCTAAGCAGGCTCAGGCAGCTGTTTGATGTTGGCTTCAAGTGTTATTAATTTCATATTCTATTATTCTTTTCACTGTAGCACAAGTGAAGCTGATGTGGAGGCTGTCATGGATAAGTTGTTTGATGAGCTGGCTCAGAAACAAAATGATTGTACGTAAGTTAATTTCTCTTGAAAGAGAATACATTTAGAACACAATGCCCAATCTCCACTGACCAATTAATAAGTTCCATTGCTGTATATGGGTTGATGCCACACTCAAGTGGCAGTCATTGTATCAGCATTTTGTCTAATTTATGTGTTGAATCATGTGCTATTATTCATGAAGCTATGCATTTCCTATCTGTAAGAGATGAATTTTATAGTAATTATCCAGAGAAGATTGAGTCTTTGTTCATGTTCCCATAGTAACTAGACCAAGGATTCTAAAAGTGCAAGGCAGAGAGCTGAGGCTGAATAAGGCATGTGGAACCATTGCAGACTTCACGTTTGAAGAGCTGTGCGACAGAGTGAGTACCCAGTCCAATCTAGATCAGTTAATGCTCAGACTTTTCATAGTTTAAAAAAAAATTCAAACCACACAAACTTGCTATTTTCCCAAGCTGCACTAAATTGAAAAAGCTTTTTTAAAAAACTTGATTAACAGAAATGTTTTTAATTTAACAGGAAATAAACCCCTTTCCCCAAAAGAACCATACTAATTTTCTTTTTAATGATATAGTAAATTCACTTTTAGGTGTATCACAGATTATATTCAAAAATCATACTAGAATATATGCCTGGCCTAACATCACTGCTGGTATATGAGTGGTGGTACATCTTAATGTGTAAATAGCAGCCAAATGCTGTTTTTATAACCTGGGGTTTTAGTTTGACACTCAAGCAAAGGAGTAGTGATTCTAGCACCACTAGAGTAACACTGCTGTTCCACACTTTGGTTTCAACTGCATGTACAAGGAATGTTTAATCCCAGTTCTTCTCAAAATATGCCAGGTTTTGCTAAACACTGCCACATTTTCTGCTTAAACATGTGAGATATCTTGAAAAGTTCTCCTTGTATTTGTATTATCCAGTGTGTTGGAAGACAATTCCCCAGGAGTTGCACTGTACTTCAGTAATCTCTGTACTGATGTCTGAAGTTGCTGTTAAATGATCACAACCCTAAACAAGGCCAATAGTACTTTTGATTCAGGATGGTGAACAGTCTTTTGGCAATAACATTATGCTTTCACTTCCTTGGAGCTACAGAATTGATAACTATTTGGACAGAAATTTCACTGGTTGTGTTTCACACTGTAGGTTTTAGATTGTTGGTTTTCAGTTTTAGACAAAACCAATAAGCCGTTTTTAAGAGTGGAGGTGTGTCATGGGTAGAATATCTTGCTTTTTTTTCATTAAAGGTTTTGAGACTTTTTCTGCCTTGTGCCTCTTAAAGTATGGGGAAGCTATGCTGTCAGCAAACAACTAGTACAATTCTTTAGTCAAGTAAATGCCTTATGCACAGTACTTAAATGGGATAGTAAGTTGCTTCTAAGTAGAAGTGCTCTGATTAGCTCACATGTCAGTGGTTCTCATCCTGTTCAGGAATTATTTGGCGTTCTGATCATCTTGGCATAACAGAGCTTGAGGGTCTTGGTTTGCACTCAGAGCAAGTAAAGAGAACCCTTGTGAAACGTTAATCATTGTTTAACAATATTGTTCTTACATGGATCACCCAGGACTTAGGAAATCTTGGTGTCTCAATTCAGATGCCTTCTGCAGATGTGTTATGTTAGTCTCTTATAGCAAAATCACATGCATAAAACTAAAACAACATGGCAGACAGTAAATGGTTTTGTTTTGACAACTTCCTCAGTCATCGCTGATTTTTCTTTTCAGATCACTGATGTATCTTCATAAATATTACATTAGTATGTTGATAAGGGGTATCAGTATGTTCCCTTCATAGGCATAAAAGTATAGTCATGAACTCCAGAGCTGTCTAATAAATTTAGATGAATGGCCAAAGTTGCCTCCAGTGTGAGTTTTTTCTTTTTTTCATTACTGTAAACTTTTGCTGTGATTCATAGCAATGGTAGAAAATTTCCCTCAGTATAAGCTGCATTTAGGACCTTGCCTGTCCCATTGTTCTGTCTAACCTGCTGCCATTAAAATCTGCTAAAAGGAAAAATTCAAAAAAGGAAAAGCCACAAAACCCTCTTCCTTTTTTTCATGAATTCTTTTAAATTCCTTTAAATTTTGATGGAAAAACTTAAACATGCAGTGTCTTTTTAAACAGAGTGGGAAATTGCTCCTGCTCATGTCACAGAAGATGTAGGGAGGATCCAGAAGAGTGCACTGGTGGTTTATAGCAAAAAATAACCTAAAATGAGGAGATGTTCAACATGACTGGAAGTATAAAGTAATTTATATATATTCCAGTAAGACTGCTAATAGTGGGAGTGATTTGTGGAGGGATAAAGCAGAAATCTGTAGGGGACATAGCAACAAGCTATTTGCTACTTCTTGTGAAGCCAAATGGTAGGTAAGTTGACAGGTATCTTAAGTGCTACTATTGAAAACAGAAAAGTAGCTGGAAAAGGTGTAATGAAAAGCATGATTGACAAAAGAAAATACCGGAGGGGAATTTTTTGGATTTGCATGGAGCAAATCTGCAGATTTTTTTGTGCAGGACATGGGGACAAAATCCCATGGGAAGGAGAAGACAGATTGTCCAAAGGGGCGTGGGTCAGGAAGCCTTCCTCCTGGAGCCTCTTGGGGTGAAGCTTAATTGATAGCTCAAACAGAGGCACCAGGTAGATACATGAAATCTAAAGTTGGTGTAGGAGCTCATTAAACTTGTAACAGAATTAAAAACAAGATTTGCAGTCGGTTTTGTAACAATTTTAAGATGTGGTGACAAGCATGATAAATGGCAAATTCTCATTAATGGGGGAAAATGAGAGATAATTGCTATTATTGAAACCTTCTGGGACAATTCATAAAATAATAATACAGAATGGTTGCTTACAGCCTCCTTAAAGACAGAGTGGCTAAAAGAGGTGGAAAACAGTGTGCAACACTGAAGGTACTGGTACCTGCATTAAAGTTAATTAATACAAGGTTCTTGAGTACATATCAGTCTACTAATTAACAAACCCAGAAGGAAAGTACTCATAGGGATCTGTTGCAAATGGAGCATGAGGCGGATTGCTCCTTGAGCACTTGGCTATAAAAAGCATATAAAGAAAAAACACTGTTATATGTTATGCTGTAGATGAAACTCAGGAAAAGATGAAATGTAATTAGCCAGAAAATTGCAAATGATAATTTTCTAGCATAAAATGTACTATGTCCAGTACAAGGTCATTTGATTGGCGCTTACAGTGATGAATTAATCTAGAAATTTCTGTTGTGTAGGAACAGTATTCATTTTCTAACATTTAATGGAGCCAAAAGATATTCCAAACAGTGAAGTTGCATATTTGAGTGTTCAGGAAGAGCAATTTTCAAAAGCAAAAGGGAAGTGTGACTAACTGGAAAGGGAAGTGTAAACAACTACAATAACAAAAAGAGCAACACAAAGCCAAGAAGGACTCTCTGTGGAGGAAGGTAATAAAAGTATTTCTTGTGTTACTGTTGAGATAGAATCAAATAATATGGAATGAATGGCAACTAATTATGAAGTACAGGAAAATTCTAAAATAGGGGTCATGAGCAAATACGTCCATTCAGATAAAAGACTTACTTAAAATTTGAGTTTTGATGTTTTATATTATCTGAATGTTACTGGCTTACTTTTTGCTGGAGATGGATGAACTTTTAATAACGATGTGGAAAAAGGAAAAGGTTTGGAATAAATAAGTGTTCTAGGTAAAGCAGAGTGAAATATTAATTTTACTAAAGGACAGTGAAATAATTTTCAGTCTGCAAATAGTTAACGTATGTTAAAAATAGCTTGCAAATACATTTTGTATCATTGGAGTTCTGAAAACTAGGCTGAGATCTCTGACTAGCTTTTTATTTTTGATAAATGGCGAAGTGCAAGAGAAGTTCCACATCACTAGAAGAATGCTGTCTGTGTTGGTATTGAAAAACAAACTTACTTGTTTCACACATGCTTACGATGATGGATGGAACTGCAAGCTATTGGTGAGATTTTACCCAAGAAGGGTAATGGAGAGGCTGATTCTGGATGCGTACAGTGGATGACTAAAGAATGGAAATGAAATTAATTCTCCAATCTCCATGACTTTATAGGAATGGTTGAAGATGCTGTTTGTATTGGAAAGTGGCGTAACACAATCTCAAGAAAGTATTTGTTAAATGGATTGCTAAGTTAGTTAACTAACCTACAAAAAGAAATTGCTTAAGGCTTGTTGTTTGTACCATTTCTAGCGAGCACATTTTTATACTAAGCCCAGTATATATAAAGTTTTTTCCCCAGAAGTTTTGAATATAACATAAATGCTAATACAAACTTGCTGTAAATACAGAATACTGGTTGTATGGGGTGCAGAGCAATGAAGACAAGAATGTTGTGTGCAGTTTATTTCTTTTCAGAACTGGTATTTTGGGGAAAGGGCTGGGGTTCTTGGTTTTGGTTTGGTGGTTTTTTTTTTGTGTGTGTGTGTGTATTTTTGGTGTGGGGTGTTTTTTTTTTGAGAGTTTGTTTAGTTTTGATTTTATTTTACATCTAAACAGACACAGCCTCCTTTTACTTTGTATTGGGTCAAAACTGGATGCCATTTTAGGAGAGGTATTTGAGCTAGGTACTAGTTTTTAGGCTTAGCCATCTCTAAAATGCAGGAACTTAACATACCCCATGATCTTTCCTGGTTTTGAAGTACCTGAAAGTAGGGATGTGAGGGGGTCAGGGTCACCACTGCCTTTTGGCAGCTCTCACTGCCCCTGTAGTGGACAAGTTCAGCAGCCAGATGGGAATATGCCCGTCTTGAGGGAGTAACCAGCTCTTCCCCCGATCATACTTCTGGGTGTAGGCAATACTTAGTGTACGATCAATCTCTGCAGTCAGTTCAAACTGAGTTCTTCCAAGCCTTGTAACTCCTAGGATTCGAAGGGATTTTCACAGGAAGTGTATAGGATATTTCCCTCATACCAAGCAATCTTTCTTCCAAATTTGACATACTTGGTCCGCATTAATGGAAGTGCTTACAACTTAAAATATTATCTTGGAGTTTTCTGAAACTGTTGTATACCGCTGCTCATGTGGGTGTCGGTAATCATCGCAGCATGAGTGGACAACATTGTACTCAAAACTTGGTTAATTGATTCCTTTGGCTATCCATTACCTTTAAGGGTTCCAGAAAAAAGAATAAGTTTTGCAGGAATCAACATGTGAAAGAATAGATGCTTCTGTTGTGTTGGCAAAATAGCTTATCACTCAAGTGACTCTGTTTTCACTTCATTGCTGCAATCTGTCTCCTAGTCTGGTCTTGGGTAACTGTTACAGTGATATTCCAAGGGATAAATATCCAGACCTAAAAATGTACATTTGCTGGTGTAGGATTAAGGAGATGTGTTTGAAATTTCTCAGGTAATTACTTAAGGATTTCTTTAATACGGTATGTCATATGAACAGCCTGTAAAACCTTAATTTCACTGAAGTTTCCTTTGAAATAAAATCAAAATTGTGTTTTAAGGGGAAATAATGAAACATTTTCCACTTTGATATCATGCAATTTCATGAAATGTCAGCTAATACGTAATAGATGAAAATAGCAAATCAGCAATTGGTAACCTGATACTATTTGTAACATTTTCTAGCTTAAGTAGAATTTTCATAATATCTGCTTTTTAATTAGTATCTGGAGACCTTGGGAGTTAGAGTTGGTACCTTTCTGGTATTACAATATTTCATACTTGTTTCACATGTTAGCATCAAACTTTTTCATGTCAAGACTATAAAGAGTTATTTCTGTCTAAAATAATGCATCAGATACTGGTAATTACTGGTTGTCCATTAACGTTTATAAAAATAAAATACAGATAATATGTTGTATGCAATGCTGATATAACATGTAGTTAACTTGCTAAGTTGTGTGCATGAATTTGTAAATCCTGGTTTTCCAGTTGAGGATAATCCCAAATTTTAGCTAATTATTTAATATCAAATTCATACACGATGCATTTTTCCTTACTAGCTATGTGAACATGTGGACAACCAACAAAAAACGGGATGAGAGAATACTGACCTATTTTGGTTGCTTAAAGCAAAGGAGAAGCAGTTTTTCAGACCTGACACACCAGGGTTTATGTGGCAGAGTGGCACGTGGTGATCTTTGTCATGGGTACAAAGCAGTTACCCAGTACTAGAACCCTGTGAAGGTGCTTCTCCAGTGTAATCAGCCAGGAGGACTCTGCTTGGTTTTCATCAAATTAAAATGTATCCACAGGAGGCTGGGATAGGCATCAGGCAGAGTAAGAACATACAGTTCCCGAATTTTAATGCTAACATTGGCTTCTCCCATTCTTGAGCCTTTAATTTCTTTCTTCCAGTTTCTCCTTCTATACAAGGAGGGAAACACTACCAGTGGTGTTAGATTCTTGCAAAACATAATTAGTTAGATTGTTAATTGAGTTAAATGTGTGAATGAAAGATGACCTTTAAAAATAAAATGTATGTATTAACTTGGTTTTAAAATCCATATATATATATATATATATATGAAGAGCAGTGTTCATTACACCTTAGAAGAAATCATTCTCTGCCAGTTACCTTTCTTCATTTGCCTTCAAAATTTTCCTTGAAAACTGATAATTGTGACAGTTTGATCTGGTATAAGTAACGCAGCCAACAGCTCACCTTCTTGTGTAATCTTCATGGAGCTAAGGGAGTCGGGAGATGCAGAGCTGCTCTCGGTGCTCCCTGGCTTGTGCGCAGCAGCTGCTGCCCTCTGCCGGGAGCGCTGGCTGCAGATGCTCCTACAGGGGCTCAGCTGCTTTGGTTCATGGATCCTGCAGGCTTTCCATTAGGTAATTCAATATATCCTTTCATCCAACTGCCCACTACCAATGAATGTAGTGTCTTAACATGCTACTAACCATTACCAAACATACAGTAGCATTAAAACTCTGAAAATAAATTTAATGTCAGTATTTATGTTGTAAAATGTTATCCTATTGTGATTTTTTTTCCTTGTATTCAATTATTCAATGTTTCTGAAATCAGCAAAATAGAATTTTTGTGTAGATTAACACAACAAATAAGTGGTGAACAGTTTCTGTTAGGTTGTTGTTCCATTGCAATAGGCATGCTGTACACATCAGGAGGAAGATAGCTTGAATAGCTTGCACTTCAAAGGAAAACATGTAACTGAGCTTTAAAAAAAAAGAAAATAAAAACCTCCAAATTTTCAAATGCATCAAGTGATTTAGAAATGCAAGTGTCTGATTTTGAGTCAGGTGAATGTCTGCCCTATGTGATGACATAACTGCATTTGTGGTTTAACGGCTCTGAGTAATTTTTGAGGGAGCTATCTTCATTCAGAGAAGCTGAATGTATCCACAGTATAATTTGATGTCATCTTTAGGATTGTAGGATTGTCAGATATAGGTGTAAATAAACATACCACAGGTAAGCACTATTTCCAGTAACATTTTAGAATCATAGTTTTCCTTAGTTTGTGATCCTGGTTTTATTCCTAAGAGATTAGCATTTGCAGCTTAAGCTCTACATTGATAGTCTTTTATTAGCTGTAATTGCTTTAAGAATTTAATAAGGTTCTCTACGTCCCCAAAAATTTGCCATATCTTATTCGTGGGCATTTTTTATAAAATAAACTCAAGAAACTTATTTCAGGTGGAAATATTGCAATACAGTTATATTGTTAGTCAAACCACCTTTCTGTTTTATATTTTACGTGTATCAGAGCTTTATTTTTAGAGAACACTCCTTTCATTGAAAGCTGCATAAACCTATAGAATTTAGATCCTATACTTTATAGACCAGGTCATACAAGATTTTTTAAGCTGAATGGAGTTTTAAAGGTTTGCCTTTTTAATTTAATTTTTTTGTTTCTTAAATTCTTGAATGTACTTCTCTTTTTTCAAAGCTTTTTTGATCATGGTTTTGAAATCTTAACAGTAAGTGTAAATATTTAAATAGACCTATAAATTTTTTAAGCCTTAACTATTTTTGGAGACCATTTCATTGATAACACTATACTTTGGAGTTGAAAATGGAAATTTAGCAGTGAGGGCTTTTAGAGCAGAAACATGGCTTTTCCATGCTTCCAGTATTCAGCCAACTTCAAGCATATTGTTCAAATAAATACATAAATAAATATAAGAACAGAAAATTGCAATCATCTTCTTAAGCAGAAGAGCAAAGATCTGAAACAACTTTTCTCTATGAGAAATGTGACTAAAAAACTTCTTCTGTAAGAACAAGCAAAATTACTTCTTAACAGGATTCTCTGGTGAGATAACCTGAGATAGCAAGGGGCTGTGCTTGACACAGAAAACATCTTTCACTCCAGGGTTTACAGATCTTAGATTCCTGCTCTCCTGGTTAGAACTAGATGATGGTTAAGGGATCTTCCAGCCCAAACTATTCTATGGTTCTATGATTTGCACTGCTATCAGTAGCTCTAAACTTTTTACCAAGTTAGTCATGCCCTACCTCTTCCCATTTTTATTTAACTTTAGCATGCTGTGGCATTACATATCATGCCTTGGGTTTTTTGGTTCCTTTCTTGGAATTATGATCTTGACACATCATCTCAGTGCTCTGTTTTATGAGCCTCACTAGTGATAGTGTGTTGTTCATTTGGAAACAACAGAGCTTTATATTTTTTTTTTTTTACTTAATGATTAAGTTGTAAATATTATCCGGTCTTAAACTGGGTGTTGTCTGTAGGAATTTTTGGAGTGTTAAGAGTGTCTGCACAAAACTATAGTTGCTGTCAATCATGAGTCTTTGGGATTGGCTGGAACTGGCCCTAGAATATCTTGCAACGTCAACAAAAAATACATATTTTTATGAGATGACATATCCTTTTCTATCATATGTAAAACATTCTGTATTCTTCAGACAATCTCTGAAAGGTGATATACTGGGCCACTGATGAGTCAACAAAGAAAAAAAGATGCCTTATAGTATAATTAAATGGACTCTATAATAGAAAGAGGAGACAGCTAACTCTGGAACAGCCCACAGAGAGCTCCAAATAATAAACATCCTACTTGAACTGAGATGATGATAGCTGAAAATGCATTAAGTAGACAGAGAAACAAAAACAAATGAAGGTGAGAACTCAGTCAAGCAGGTTGAAGTGGAGTAAACACTTTGTCAGGAGCGTAGCCCATGTCAGTGCTAATGCATTTTGCATTAGCCTGTAAAATACTGACTCTTGGCATCAGAGCTAATGACAAAAATCCACAACAGTTTTACAGTATATACACATGCAGGAACAATGATACCATAAGATTCTTATCTGTTAATGTTTTGAGTTTTTTAAATAATATTATAGCATGTGAAAAAAATGGTAACAAATGGTGACAGTCATTACATAAATGTCTTACTGTTCTGCAGTTGAGTTTTGATCAATAATCAATGAAACAAGAGGTCGGACAATACCAGAAGCATACACCAAATGAAGTTGCTTTTACAATGTTATTCATAGGATGAGATTAATCAGGCTAAACTTTTGGTAAGAGGATTACATATAAATGTATCAATATTAGGAGGATTTGTGGCTTCATTAGCAACTGCAGAGGAAGAAATACCTTCATGTATGCTGCTAGCAGAAATACTCTCTGAGATTGGTTGAGATTCCCAAAATAAATTTCAGCCCTGGAGGGTTATGCAGAGGACAGTGCTATGTGCCTAAAGTCATGTGCCTCTAGTCTTGTTACCTAGTCTGAGCTGGTGTTGCTGGCAGTTGGGAAACAGCCAGTGCTCACTGCAAGGTGAGGGAAAAAGGGCCTGAAGGCAGTAAGGCAGTGCTGTGAGGCTGAGGAGAGGGCTGTGGGCTGCTGGAACAGCAGAAATCTTCTCCTCGGTGGAATTTCTGTGTATGGACTGTACAGGCAGAGCCTCTAGCAATCTGGCCTTGAACTCATTTCCCCATCTCTGTTTCCGTGTGGCAGAGGTGGTACGTGGGTGCTTGTGCCAGCCTCATGCCAGGTTTGGGGGGCAGCAGGCCAGTGAGAATGTGAGTTGAGAAGTTGTCAGGGTGCCCCTGCACGGTGTCTTGCATTTGGAGTATTTTGAGTTAGCTGGTGGGTTAGACCAGCTCTGAAGCAATTACAGGGAACATGGAAACTGGGCTAATAGCAAGGTCAGAGGCATACAACAAGGGGCTTTAATCTGTCACCAGAGCATTTGCAAATTTGCTGGTGGTCCCACTTTTTATACTAAGACAGAAGGAAATTAGAGGACTTCCCAAGATGAGAGTAAGTCATGTTAGAAACAAGATTAAAAACTTTGTCTTTCATCTCTAAGCTCCAAAAGCAGGGAGTTTTGAGAACTCCTCTATGTAAGGGACTACAGCTCCTATTGGCTGAGCCGTATGTAACAGCAGAATGGCTGACTCGGCATTTCAGTTATGTCTCACTAGACTTGAGTCTTGTCAGGGAGTTACTAAATATACTCAAAGTGCTCCTATGCTGCTAGACTCAGATCTTTCTTAGTGTAAGGTTTTGGACTATCCAAAGGTATGTTTCTGCCAACATTAACAGAATATTATCACTTGGTGTTGGTGTAGATGTTTCAGAAGTTCTTGTTGAAGCTTGAAATGATCTGCCTTTTATGCGCTTAATTAGAGGAATTCTTTAATTGCTTGCTTGTTGCACTGCTGAAGTAGATTGAATTCCTGTTTGACTGATAAAGATGCATATTGAAACCTTCTATGAACCATGGTTTTATGTGTGTATGAAAAGCAGTATAAGTATTACATCTTCCATTCTTCACATTTGAAATGCATTAGACTTATTTTTATCTTCCACCTGTTTCTTCCTTCTGACTACCCAGTTTTTTTTATTCTCCTGTTTGGATATCTACCAAACAAGGTACCCACCGAATTCTTAGCTGTATAGCTCATTAGTTGGGCACTTCAGTTTGCATACTTTGCAAAAGTTTGGATACTTCAACTTTTAGTTATGTCTTTATTTATTTTAGGAATCAGCTTTTAATATCTGATCATTTGAGAAGAGGAGGGTTTATTGGTATGGTTTGTGTGAGAAAGTGTGTCACATTGGGGTAGGGCAGAATAATTCCTCGGGGTTTTGGGTTTTGGCAGAAGACTGCTTGGGCTCTTCATGTGATAAAAGAATAAATCAGCATAGCAGTGATGTCTGTAATTTCTTATCTAAGGGGAGACATGAGAAATTCTCACCTTTCTCGTGTACAATGAGATCATCGCTGTTCTCCCTCGCAGGTACTCATCACACAAGCACACTTGATCTCTGTGTTTAACAGTACTCCAGTCCTAAGTATGGAATAAAATTACCCTTACCTAAACTATTTGCTTATCACTAATCTTAAAATCTCAGCAGCATCCTGGTTGTGTTGCTTTTAGTGCTCCCATTGTTTTCCTTTGTACTTGATACTCTGGCAGTCCAGATCACTTGTATCTGGTGGCAAGGTGTCCAGTGGGTTAGTTTGGTGTTGTTTCCAGCCATCAGTTCCTTTTGCTTTCTTGAACCTTTTCCTGTTTTATTTAATCAAAACATCTTGAGTTCAGCTACTCTGGTTTATCCAGATAGGAGTTTGTTTTTTTACAGTGGTGTTGCATGAAGCTTTGCTGGTGGCCCTCATAATGATGAGTTTTTGGTTTTATGGACTAAGTCCATAGTAGTAACTAGGAGACTGAAATGGAGGAAGAAAATAAGCATTAAATATAATTCTAAGGGGAGAATATAGCATGTACTACTCTTAAACACTGCTCAAAAGAATTGAAAGTTTTTGTAATAATTCTTTTCCATGGATGCTACAGGGAAGTTGTGTGCTTGGGAATGGGAAAGCAGGGTGATTCATGAGACTGCAAGTGGGAGAGCTGATGGAGAGTGACAGGCTCTAATACCCACCTAGAAGGTTAGCTTATTCCCATTAATTTTCAGAAGAATATTTGGAATGCCATCAGGGCTTCTCTCTCCTATGCTTATGCAGAGACCATTTCTACAAGTTTTTTTATTCTAGCATCTAAAAAAACCCCAAAGTCCTCTTCATGGGCAGCTATTAATAACTGCTTAAAATAACTTCTTGCAGAAGGGTTCTAGTTAAGAAGTTGTGTGGCTTACAAAAAATTAGTCTCGCAATTTCAGTTAGAGAAAATATTTTCTATTTACTGGTTTTAAGGTAATAGCAGTATAGCAGTGCTTTATAACAGTGTTATGCTTTGTACAGCACATGGTACATATTATTAACTGGGAAGGGAGTTGTGACCACAGAAAGTGCTGCTGAACTTGTTCTCCGCAGTAGCTGCAGACAAGATTCAGAAGTATTTGCACAAGTAAACTGATGGAACAAGTACAGGAGTACAAATTTCGATAGCTCATGATAAAGTACTGTCTGTGGTACTGATAGGATAGATCTTGCAGGAAAAAATACCTTCCTTGTAATGAAAAAGTAATTTTAGTAGAATGTACTTGAATGAGCTACTACTATTTGTGTATATTTTCTGTTGATGGTTTAGATACAGAAAGAGACACTAATAAGTTCGTGAAGATTTTTATTTCATCATTACAGGAGAAACCATGAACAAAGGAACTGCTGCAAAATTGTATTTTTGTCTGTTTCCTCTTGTTTTCCATACTTAAAACGTAAGATATTCAGTCTGAGTTAGTCCTGGGTGATTTAAATGCAGGTCTACTTAGGATTTAATTACTAGCCTATGAATTGGCATTTAAAAATCTTGCTGCTGGAAAGCATCGTAATAGCTATTCAAATTATTTATGCTTTAGGTTGAAATCACATGTCTTATATGGATTATGGGTTTATGGTGATTATTTTATTTGAGGTTATCAGAGAGAGATCATAATGTCTGGGTGCAGAAGAGCCACATTTTAACTCTCACTGTTCATGTAAAGTTAACAGTATAGGTACCCACATGTACCTATGTCCCTAAGGACAATCGAGCATTCCTCAAGCGAAATACAAAGGAATAAAAATAATAATATGATCAGGACTTTACAGCTCTCTTCTGTTACTGTAGTATGTCAAGATACAGTGTTCATGTGTCATTCTATCATGGATTTCCATTGCTTATGGTTTGTTTTGTTTCAGCCTCTTGGAGCCAGCGACTATTTGGAAATATCAAAGCATTTTGACACAGTGTTTGTTCGTGACATACCACTTCTTACAATAGCAAAAAGGACACAAACTCGTCGTTTCATTACTCTTATTGATACCTTTTATGAGCATAAGGTGAGAACCAAGCCTTTCCTATACGCCTAGGAACAATATTGGGAGTCCTAAAACTGACTGTTGCTATTGGTTTGAAATAAGGCTTTCTGTAGTAAGGGTTTTGAAAATATAAGCAGAATGAACTAGTACTGCAAAGAAGCATCATTCCAGCTTCACAAAAAAAAAAAAAAATTAAAAAATGGTCCCGTTGCAATAAAGGCAAATAAACAGATGGGTTTTTTTGTTTCTGTGAGTATTAAGTATAAGCATAAATATAAGCCGGAGCTCGATTGCCTTTCTTGAATGGGGATGTTCTTTCCTTACCCAGGAAAACAACAGAAGCCATGTCATTATTTTACTAATGAAAGACTGTGCTGCCAACTGTGCTGGAGTGAAATGGAGATTTTTAGATTTTAATCTGTAGGGGCAGTTGGTCAGGAATCAGTGCTTTTTTTGATCAGGAAGGAGGAGTTAATAGCACAATTGCATCATAAAGTTTAAAGAAAACAGTCACTGTAGGCTTTACATTAGATTGCAGAATTGCTCATGGAATAATACTGATAAATGCAGCACTTCATGTGGATTTACAGAGATTTCAAGCATGGAAGCAAAATCAGCGTAACTAAAAGCGAAGTTCCTGTTTAAGTTGATTGTTTTTTAAAGTGATGCAAGATTTGAAACACTATCTTATATGTGATTATATTTGCACACACT
The DNA here is from genome assembly GCF_049639895.1 of Pseudopodoces humilis. Lineage (NCBI taxonomy): Eukaryota > Metazoa > Chordata > Aves > Passeriformes > Paridae > Pseudopodoces > Pseudopodoces humilis. The sequence continues at coordinate 69,685,667 of NC_142202.1, read as the reverse complement.
TAAACATTTATGCAGTTGGGAAGTGTCAGTTGAGGTTGGTTCTTATCAAGAATGTTCTGGCATGGGTTGTTGATCAGAAAGGCCCCAACTCAATGAGGTATTGAACTAACTCACTGTATGAATAGTCACATTCAAATCAGCCATATTCAAATCAGTGTCATTCAAATTAGCCAGATTCTTTATGCTTCATGGTTTGGAAGTGGACATTTGCTAAGACAAATATATGCTAACATTAATATGCTAATATTAAACTAATGTGTTAGAAATAGGAGGATGGTCTGCTCTGTGTTTGTGCCACCACTAAGAATTGTAAGCAGTCACTTTCTATTACTTCCTCCATAGGAAAAATGCAAGTGTTAAACTCCCATCAAAAGTAGTTGGGAAAAACACCTGAGCATATTTGTGGATGTCTGCCCACAACGCAAACATCTTGCCTGCATGCTCTCAACAAGAGTCTCCTCCTGTAGTATGATTTCAGTCTGTCTTCATTGCAGCTGTATCTCTCACTGCACAGTGTATCTCCTCCCAGCAGACATGAAAACAGCATAGTTATTTTTACTAGCAAATAACTTACTGGAGTAGCACAGATGGAGGCAAGAAAGGCTTCACTCAGCCTTCTGGGATATTTGGAATTTAAGTATTCTTTAAATAGTGTAGTGCATCTACCCATTAAGAGGACTCTCAGGGTGAAAAGTAAGCATTGCTTACTATACAGCTGATATTTTAGAAATTAGACTTTTTGGTGAACTCATTGCCTGTGTAGCAGATATTCTGAGCATTTGATAGCACAGTTCTGTTCTCTGAATAGAAGTTACATCAGTTGTTACCAAGAAAAAGATCCTGTAAGGATAATAGTCCATCTGACTAAGGTAAATTTATAAGAGCAGCGCTAATAAGAGAAAGGAAAAACACTGGGGTAAAAACACTGACGTTTTAACTTGAAATTTGCTGTGCATAGGTCATGTGTTTGATCCCATAAAGCCCAAGTGATGATGTTGTTGCCTGTTCTCCTCGTTTCAGGTGCGCATTATCTGTTCTGCGGCAGCTCCTCTCCAAAGCTTGTTCCTGGTGGAACATGGCAGCAGTGAACTGCAGGACAACAGAGTGTTGATGGATGATTTGGACTTGAGCCAGGTACATGCTTTTAACATCATCTCCCTTCTGTAACAAAATTTGGTTTAGTGTCATAATTGCAGCAGTATTTTAGGAGGGGGAATCAAGAAAACATTTAACTAATGATTTGCAGCCTTTTTTGCAGTGTCCATGTTACTCTGATAATTACATGTTGTGCTACTTATTCATAGTCAAAGAAAATGTCACTATATGTAGAACCATTTTATTTAAGTTTTAGGGTCATTTTGAATATTAATCATTGTATCTATTCAGTCATATGAAAATGCTGATTTAAGTTTAGCGCCTACATTTAAAATACAGAAATAAAAGATGGTTTGTTCTACCTCTTCCTAGACTACAGAACAGCCTTACAAGTCCTCACAAACAGTACTACTTTGCATGTTGCTTATTCTGTTTTTCTTTTTCCCTGTAGCTCAGTTATTGCTAATGACTTTTAAAATAATTTCTTCAAATTAATATACAATTAGTCAACAAAAAAGGGAAAATAGATGGTTAACCTGTTACTGTGTTGTTTTAAAACCAAATTATTCTTTTTCCTATATTCCTTCAGGGGAATATAGCAAATATATTTGCTATATTTTCCCTTCAGGGGAATATAGCTGAAATAGGTGCTTTTCTTTAATTTTTGGGCATTAGTTTTAGTTTTTTGGTGCCATGCTGCTGACTTGTTTTGTCAAAGCCTGTAAAGCACTGAGCTTTAGGAGTTATCAGTATGCACTTCAGTACAGCCATGAGTCTCACAGGTGTGATGCTGTTTTTGTGTACTGATGTAGGATTCTGCCAAAGGACTCTCCATGTTTACAGGAGAAGAGGAAGTCTTTGCCTTTCAGCGTACTCTTTCACGGCTCACAGAAATGCAAACTGAACAGTACTGGAATGATGGGGACAGAAGCAAAAAAACAATTAAAAGTTGAATGAAATCACCAAGAAGTACAATTACAGCATGAAATCACCAAGAAGAAAAGTTGGAAAAGCTTCGGAAAAGAACTGGAAAACTTTTTAGCACAACTTGAATAATAATTGCACTTTATCATCTGGACCATGTTTTCTTTCATCAGTAGTTTTTTGAGTTTAAGACATGAGGTCTCATCAGTTATTTTTCTGTACCACCAGTGTGTGGATATGTGAAATTTTGTCTTCATTTGTTCTTACCTGTCTGGATGTCCGGGTCCATACAGTGGTGGTGAATGGAATTACATCCAGCTGGTGGCTGGTCACCAGTGGGGTTCCCTAGGGCTCAGTATTGGGGCCAGCCCTCTTCAATATCTTTATCCATGGTATGGACAAGGGGATCAAAGTGTGCACTCAGAAAGTTCACAGATATGCCGAGTTGGGTGGGAGTGTTGATCTGCAGGAGGGTAGGAAGGCTCTGCAGAGGGATCTGGACAGGCTGGATCAATGGGCTGAGGCCAGTTGTGTGAGGTTCTACAAGGCCAAATGCCAGGTCCTGTACTTGGGTCACAATAACCCCAGGCAGCCCTACAGGCTGCAGCAGAGTGGCTGGAAAGCTGCTCAGGGGAAAAGGACCTGGAGGTGCTGGTCAACAGAACATGAGCCAGCTGTGCCCAGGTGGCCAAGAAGGCCAATGGCGTCCTGGTCTGTGTCAGCACCAGGGCAGGGATTGTCCCCCAGTACCCACACTGGTGAGGCCATGCCTCGAATCCTGTGTTCAGTCTGGGCCCTCCACTACAAGAAGGACATTGAGGGGCTGGAGTGAGTCCAGAGAAGGGCAGTGAAGCTGGTGAAGGTTCTGGTGAACAAATCCTGTGAGGAGTGGCTGAAGGAGCTGGGGGTGTTTAGCCTGGAGAAAGGAGGCTCGGGGGGGTGGTCCTTACTGCTCTCTACAACTCCCTGAATGGAGGCTGTAATGAGGTGAGGATTGGACTCTTCTCCCAGGCAGCCAGTGACAGGATGAGAGGAGCAGCCTCAAGCTGCTCCAGGGGAGATTCAGGTTGGACATGAGGAAGAATTTCTTCATTGAAAGCATTGTCCAGTACTGGAACAGGCTGCCCAGGGAGGTGGTGGAGTCAACATCCCTGGAATTGCTAAAGAAATTGCTGGACATGGCACTTAATGCTATGGTTTATTTGATAGGGTGATGTTTGGACAAAAGTTGGACTTGATCTTGGAGTTTTTTTCCAACATTAATGATTCTCTAAAATATAACTTTGCGGTTCAGGAAATTTAATGGGTTTAGAATTTTTCTGGAGGATTGGTGTACAGAAAACGTTGATGGGCTATGCAGAGGCATTTTATGATGTCACATGAAGTTGGCACTTCATTGTTTATGCACTTCTTCTGTCAGGTACAATGCTGCTTGCACAAAAGAAAAATCAAATGCTTTCTTTAAGAAACTCCTGATATTGTCCATGTCAGACTCTTGGAATTCTTCTGTAGTGTGTTCTGTTTTGCTTTTTTTTATTATTCTCTGATTCTAGCTATGTGTTGACATTCATGCTCTAGGAGTTTTTTTTAATCAGACTGTTGCTCAGTCTGGTTCATTGAAAGCTAATGGTTTTAACCAAGAGAGAACCCTGAGGAGGAGCTTTAAGGTACTTGAAGCTGCACAGGATTAAGATCTAAGTAATGGATGGGAAAAGAGAGAGACCTTGATAAGACAGACTATGCTGTAACAAATAAGTGCAAGTTCATATTCTTCCTAAATTAGTGGTTCTTACAAGCCTGAATACACTGCCTTTACACCAATGATGTCTCTACCCTGAATTTTCTTAGGCTTCTTCTACACCAAACCTTCCACTGCTGCTAACACACCTGCCCTGATCTGGGGGGAGCAGTACTCAGTATTACTCAGGCAATTGATCCTGTTACCATAGGAATGTGTTTTATGGAAAAGACAGGATAGTAATTGATACCTCAAGACACATCACCCATCCTCATCTTTGTAACTGGAAACTCTGCTTTAGTTAAAAGATGCAGTGGCGTCATTCTTGATTTTAATCTTAACTGAAACAAAACATGGTGTTGTGTGTATTGGCTTATCATGTATTTTTATAAAGCAATCCTAAGAGCATATTTAGAAACTTGGAGTAGGAAAAAAACATGTAGATGGACTGAAGGCTGCCTTCATTTCCTAGGGAGGAGATATATAACACACTGTGCCCAACTTTGAGAGGTTGTCTTGGATTTTGCAATATGATCTTTTTCTCTGTCACCAAATTGTCTCCCATCCCAATTACAAAAAGCTACTAAAAGGGCCTTCTGGGCAGCAGGGAGGTCTGGAGAGGTCCTGTGCACTTACTTTTGTTAGGGAGCCACAAGCTCAAGTCTGGTTTTCTGTTCTGATCCCTTCTGTTTGTCCTGGAAGTTACTTACACTGGTTATACCTGCTCTTCACATAATTTTTAAAGCCTATATTTATAGTTTACAGCTCATGGAACTATAATATTATTCCCACAAGGGTGATTACCATGGAGAATTTTAATGCATATTTATGAAAACTCCAATCAAAATACATTGCTTATACTTAAGAATATCCAAATAATTGGTGTATGTTTTCAGAGATTCGGATTAGGTTTCTCAACCTAGGGACTATTGACACTCATGCATGTGTCTGTATATACAAACACATATGTATATTTAATTTATACATGTATATATAAATCTAGATAAAACTAATATATATCATTTAACTGTGTGTGTTTCTGTATTTATATGTGGCTCTGTATTTATATGTGGCACTCTATACCTATCAGCCTGGGACTGTGCTGATAACTCTCCTGAAGCTTCAGCCTTGACTTCTTTTGAGTAGCATTCAAGTGCTTCCTGCCTTGAACCAGAATGTGTTTTCCAAAAATGGGAGATGGTGGTAGATAACCTAAGGCACTTTGCATATAGATATTTATTTACATTCTTTTAAAAACTGTTTATATGTTCAGCCTGTATGTCCTTCTCAGGTGCTACAGGTGTGTAATCCTGCAGAACACAGATGACATGTGTGGGACATGTGGGAGAGGAGGTCCTGGCAGGTTCTTCATTCCCACAGGGACAGGCCAGGGAAGTGAGGTGTTTCTCCACCATGTGGGTGATGATGAAGCTCCTTTAACCACAGAGTCCCTGTTTGTGTTCAAACTGCTGCTGCTTTGCCATTGGTATTTGAGGCTTTTCTGAAGTCTGAATGCACAAACCCCAATTCAGATACCCCAGGTTTTTGGAAGTAACTCAGATACCCCAGGTGTTTAGAAGTGCAGTGGGACTGATGTACCATTGAAAGCCTCTAAGGATATAGATGAGATCTGTGAAAACACAGGAGGGAAGTTCCGAAAAGCTTCCAGAGCCAGCATTGCTTCCAGAACACATTGCTAAATAAAACCATAGTGCTTGTCTTTCCTTGGCCAGCATGGAATTTGTCTGTTGGGAGTCCCTGGTAGATACCAGCAGTAATCAAGGAAAATAAATGGGGAAGATTCCAGTAGTGTTTTGAGGCTGAAAACAGGAAAAGTTGCCTAAATCACTGTGTTGTATTTGTGATTGTGCTGCAGAGGGAGGTTTGCCACTTTTGGGTCAGGTCCTCAGGGAGAAATTTACTGGACCAGTTTCTCAGCCAGCCCAGATACCAGGGCAGAGGGTGCCTCAGTAACCACAGAAGCAGCACATTTATGCCCATGTACCTCCCTGAAGAAAGTGAGGCTCTATTTGCTTATTTTACAATGCTGTAGCATGTATAAAGCCTTTTTCCAGTGGTGAGTTGGGGGTGCTGCTTCTGGGGTCAGACACCTTCCAGGAAACTGGTGCCAGCCAGAATCTCACTGGACACCATGGACAAGAGTGGTTGTGTCATGCCCCAGGATGCTGGGCTACTTGTGCTCCCAGCTGTCTTGTCCTCTGCTGCCTGGCCTGCTCCTGCTGCTGTGAGACAACAACAGCCCATGACTTTATTCCCACATGAAGATGTTTTATTTGCCAAAACATAAACAGTGAGATACCTGTGACTAAATTATGCACGCTCCATAATAGCCTTAAAAATTGCTGGATGGATGCTGGATGCTTGTGGTGGATGCTTCTATCCAGAGTTGAAGTCCTGGCTTTTTAGGGTTTTCTTAATTTGTGAATTCATGTCATCTCAGATCTGCATCAAGTTTTTATTTCTTTTAGTCGTTTAGCAAACATTATTGACAAGTTATTTTTAAAGGTCTTTTCAAATGACCTTTATTGATGTGGTATAATATTTTGCTGTGATAGGAAGTAAAATCCTGGTGATTATGGACCATGTGAAACACTTCATGTTTTCTAAAGTTCACATCCTGGTTGAGAATCTCACAACTAACTTCTTTCAAATACTTAATTGACCAAAGAATGTTCACAATACCCAAAAATTTAACTTTTTTTTTTTTTTTTTAATAATAAATAGGGAATTCTGTCTTTCAGAGTTACCATTTTCAGTATTTGTTTCTGTGCTGATTGAGGGAACAATTGCAGTATTTTGGGTAGGACAAGACAGCCTTCCAGAGGCTTTAGAGGGATTGAAGATGCACTTTTTGCTGTTGCTGGTTTTCAATTTGAAGAGGAAAATCATTAATGGCTTTTCTTTTAGTAAAGGTGTTCGTGATGACACCACAGCTGGATAGATGGCACCTATTTTGCAGCAATCTAAGCATGAAAAAAAGCAACTGACCAGGTTTCAAACAGTGCCCAGCACGGTCACCAGCCATGTAACAAGGAGGAAGAACAGTCTCTCCATCAAGATGCAGCTAACAGAATTAAGATTAGGATTTTTCTTTCTGCAATTGCCTGAATACACCTGGTGCCTCAGTTTCCCTGTTGAAAAAATGGGAATGATGTTACTGTCTTACTTTTTAACTCTGGCATGCTGCCAGGCTTCTCTCATTAATATTCTAAGATGCTTGCTGAGACTCTGGGATGAAAATACTTCAGTAAAGTATGTAAATACTGCAAAAAATTAATTTAGCTACTCAGAGTGGATTAGTCTTCTTGTTTGGGTTACAGAATTCATGTCATCCACTGAACACCACATGCCTCGTGGTAGTGATTTTAAATAATGCATCTATTTTAAGAATTTATTTAAAGAAAAAAAAAGAGATTTGAGATTAAAATTGTAAACCATTTGTGTAGTTTTTATTTTACTTGTAATAACAAATTTCCTATAAGATTTATAACAATCTCAGGTCCTATAGATGTGAAATACAGTGGCTTTGTAAATTCTGTTGGGATTTTCCTTGTATACAGAAAATATTTTTTAAAATATGTCATTTTGAATCTAATATATTACAGACTGAACACTGTCAAATCTGTCTGTCATTTGTGAAGAATTTATCTTGTCATAAAAATTAATAAATCCAGATTTTATGAACTTGTCACTTATTCATGCTATTTTTAGATATGTGTTCTGGATAGACAGACCCACTGTTACTTAAAATAATAGCCTGTTAAGGGGTTGGGATGGCCCTTTAAGATCATCTAATCCCAACCTCCCCTGCCATGGGCAGGGACACCTCCCACTAGACCAGGTTACTCAAGGCTTTATCCAGCCTATCTGGGAACACTGCCAGGGATGGGACATCCACAGCTGCTCTGGGAAACCTGTTTCATCACCTCACCACCCTCACAGTAAAGAGTTTATTCCTAATAGCCACTCTAAGCCCTCCCTCTTTTCCATTAAAAGCCCTTTGTCCTGTTACTACATACCCTTGTAAAAAGTCCCTCTCCAGGTCTCTTGCAATGCCCTTTAGGTACTGGAAGGTGCTGTAAAGTCTCCCTGGAGCCTTCTCCAGGCTGAACAACCTCACCTCTCTCAGCCTCCATAGGAGAGGTGCTCCAGCCCTTTGATCTTCATGACTTAGTGTGCTTGTTTTTCTCTTGAATCTCAGTATCCAGGGGGCAAACCTGGACTGGCAGCACTGCCAATTTCTGGGCATGTAGTTGCCTGTACAAGCTGTAGCCATTGCCCTACGCATGGTTCAGATTTTGGGTTGGAATATCCAGGGCTTGTCAGAGAGGTCCTCGTTCAGAAGTAGTTTAGACTTGTCTGCCTCTGTTACTGCTGCCGGCAGCCCTAATTTTTGGGTTTGGAGACCTTTTTTCCACCTCTTTGGCTCTTTCCTCCAACAACTTGAGGGTGAGACAAAATAGCTGTATGCAAGCCACAGTTAAAGTGCTTCCCCCCCCACCCCCGCACTGTAATTTGGAATTCTTACTGTTCAAGATGGGCTTTTGCTGTCAGCCAATTGTTAGTAACCATGCTGTCAGCCATGGTTAGTTGTTACAGGTTTTGCCCAGCTTGGAAAATTGCCTGGGGAAGTAGTTAGTTAACATGTAGGCTGGCAGAGAACCCCCACACTGGGGGCGTCTGAGGATCACTGCAGCTCCCCAGTGCAAGTGCCCTGAAGGAGCACCTCTGAGTGCTGAGAATGGGAGAGCGCTGCTGCAGCACGGCACTTCTCCATGGGTGCCAGTTCTGGCTGGCAGATGGCAAGCAGTGTTTTACAGTTTGGACTTGAGAAACCAGGAGTGTAAAATTTTTAGGCAGGGTTAAACTTTGAGCCTATTTCTCTGTCTTTTACTGCAAACATTATATTTTCCCATTTCTTGAAGAGGGATATTGTAATTGGAAGTCAAGCAACAAACTTGATCCAGTATCTTGCTTGCAGCATTGTGGTATCCAGTGTTTGAGAAGAGCATTGAGAATGGGATGTCTTACTCTCCCATTACAGATTCACACAGGTTTGTGAATCTGTACCATCAACAATGGTTGCATGCCTTGTCACTCATGGAAATATTGGACCCTTCTCCAGATCAATTTAAGATCCTGGTTTTTCCTTTAAACATCCTGCAGCAGTAAGCTGGTAGGGCTTAATAAGAAATTTTGCTCAAAAAAAAGTCCCTTAGCTTTTCTGCCTCTTCTGAAATTCTTCAAGAACAGGTTTTGCCAATCTGCCTTTGCTGCTTCTCTTGTGTCACACTGATCCATTTCCTCTCAGAGATGAGCAATCCGCAACATGTCTATCTCTTGTCAGTGGATTGCTCCTCATCATGGGATACTTAATATTCTCTTGTTCTGTAACCTCATTTCTGATGGAGAAGCACAGGTTTTTGTGTCTCAGCTTCCCCAAGACCCCTGGGCTTAGAGTTTCCTGCTGCTTGGCTTTGGGCCTCAGGAGCTCTGGCATATAGGAAATACAGGGTGTGGGGTCTGGGGGTACACCCACACACCTGCAGAAAGGGAGACATTTCTGACCCTTGGCTTTGGGGCACTGCCTGCTTTTGCCTCTGTCTGCCCAGAAGGGGGACTTGCAGTAGCAGTTCCTAGTGCGAGAGGAGAGAGAGGATAGAGCAGATGGAGGATGCAGGCCACTTGCTCCCTCTCCAGCCTTCTGCATGCTCCACATATTTGTAAAACAACTTTTGTTTTAAATTGAATTGATTTCTAAGAGAGCCATTAAAATACAGAAATGCTTCTCACTGACCTAGTACTCTGCATTCATGTTGGTAAAATTTTGGATGTGTTTCTATAGTCCTCCCGCCAGTTCTTTGTCAGGGTGAAGGGTTTAGTTGGCTCTGTTAATCCACTCTCTAGCTGAAATTGTTCATTTAAATCGTTATAAAAATCCACTCTTTTCTAATGCGAATCCTATATTTCCAGATTTGAGTACTGCTGCCAGTGCAAAGACTTCAAATTCTCTGAGTGCAACCACACTCTGCCAGTCCAAAGCCAAATTGCAAACACTTATCCACAATTCCCCTTACTCAGCTTTAAGCTAATTTTTTCCAGCAGGCAACAATAGCCATAAAAGTATAGGGGAAGATTATTACAAGAGCTTAAGAAATGGTTAACTGATTTCTTCACAAGCGGTGGGATAATTCTACCACATTTTCTTGTTGAAAGAAGTTACTTAATGTATTTTTAGCACATGGTTCTTCAGTGTCACAGTAATTAAGAGCAATCACAACCACTGAAAAATGAAGCATGGAACAAAAGATCAAGTGATTGTTTAAGCTGAAGTCAACCGAACCAGGAAAAGTAAGCTCATTGACACGAAGAAAAAAAGCTTTGAGTGCTCTGGTTTTTTACAATTAGCAAAGGCAAACACACTTGTATAACTTTTTCTACATGCAGAGATGGATAATGTTCAGGTCACAACATGATGTGCTGGGTGGTGAGGTTTGTTCCTGCAGGCCTGTCAAGAGCATCACTCATGTCAGGTCTTTCCTGTAGCTGAGGTATGATGTGCCCAGCAACACTTCCTTGCTAATCGAGGTTCACACGCTGTAAACATCTAACAAAGTTCCTCACGGGGGCAGGGGGAGCAAAGTTGGTTGGAAACACAGGCAGAGGACCAGTGTCCTCCAGTTGCAGTTGATGTCTCCCAAAAAGTAACATTTCAGGGGCCAGTGGAGAGAGAAGCAATCACTGTCGAGCAAAATTACAATCTGAATGGGCTGCCATTTCCAGAGCTTCACTAGGATGGCTGTGATTGCTATAGAAACTTCTGAAAGTGAGACAGAGAGGTTTTCCAGCACTGGAAATTGCAAATGGAGAAGGTTAGACTGGGTGCAAAGCCCATTCAGTCAGGCAGCTGCCAATCGAGCCTCTTTGCCAAGTAGATTGTAGGAAATGCTGATTAGAATGTCCATGGAATGCACCAGGCAAATTAAATTTCAGTAACAGCCACCTGGGCAGTTTCAGTGGGCAGATAGCTCCAGCCTGTGGTGCACCTGGGCTTGCTCTCCCCCTGTGGCCTCTCCCAGGGCCACCTGCCCCTTGTACACAGGTACTGCAGTGATGCTGCAGTAGTGATGCTGTGGCCATGGCAGCCTAAGGAATACAAGTGAGATGAGGTTTGTTGGAAAAGGTGGTAGTGACTGGTCTAGTAAAGGATGTCTGGAGGTGGGAAAAAATGCCAGACATCATTCCAGGTAAGGGAGCAGTGTCCCTCCCCGCTCCAGCTTTGACATTTCTCCCAGGGCACAAGCTCAGGAGATGAGGGCTGCTGCTATGTTCACTGCCCTGTGACTGGGCTGGCACCCCCTGCCCGTCTCGCCCACCCTACTCCCAGTGTTGGCATTTAAACAGGACTGCTGTCTTTGAACATTGCCTGCCAATCCCTTCCCCTCCAAACAGCCTGCAGTGGACAGCTGAAACTCTCCCTTTGGGGCAGAATAGCTGGCAGTACAGCCAGAAACCTGCCACAAACCAGGAGACAAGCCTAAGCCTGAGGGAGGTGTTGGTGCTTGGGTCTTCCCCTTTTTCACCTTTTCAGCAGCTTAGACAAGCCCCTGAAATCCCCTGCTGGGACACCCAGGTGCAGCTGCAAGTCCAGTAATGTTTCTTCTTAAGAAGCTGCTCTGAGCTCCTTTCCATACCCCCAGTCCCCAGCCCTTTCATCTGTGCTGGGGGAGGGTTTAATATCTTTTTAATATCCTTTTGTATTCATTGCTGGCCTTGGTAAAACAGCTTGTCACCCTTCTGGCAGCAGGCAGGCAGCATTTATTCCAGTGCTTCGCTCCCCACCGATCCCCCTGAAGGAATGTTGGTATTAGTAGGCTTTATCACCATCATAGTTTCATTTCTTTCTCTTTCCTGTTTCTCCCCAGCCTCCTTTGGTTAAAGGCAGTCAGTCAGAATAGTTTCAGGCAGGTAAGTGCAGACACAGGTAATGCTGTGATGCAGTCACACGGCCATTTCCCTTCTCCTGCACAAGCTGGATGCAGCCAGTGTGCCAGGCTCAGGCAGCTTCAGTGCTGAGCCTCCCCTCCACCACATCCCTTCACTTAGGATAGCTGCTTTTCCAGTCATGCTTGGCTTTGAGGCAAAACAATAAAACCGCTTTGTGAAGCAAAGGAATTTCTTACCTACCTGTATTGCAGTTTCCAAAGGTTCTTCTTAGGCTGGGCTTGGAAAAAAATGTTTGCATTTAGGTACACAAAATTATATGGCCTGCATAAATAAAAGCAATGAGATTTGTCTTGCAGCATAAGAGTGAACAGTGTAAAATGTCACACTTATCAAATCCATTAAATGTTTGCTGTATGGATTTTTTTTTTCCCCAGAAAAAAGAAAAAAAGTCCTTTTGGCAGTGAATATAATGGGTATTTTGGTTTGGTTGTTATTCAGTTAATTTACAATTCCTCAATACACAGTTCTTTAAAAGTGAGAGTGACTTCATCCTGTGCTCTCAGAGCACCTGAGGACAAACATCAAGACACCTGCTCAAGCTGGTGCCTGCCACTGCCTGCCCAGCGTTTTTACATACGTTGGTTATTTGTTTTACCAACACCAAGCTGCTGCAATACTGTCTATGTATATGTATTACATGTGCTCAAGGAGTTATGAATGTGTTCTGCAGTCCTTGTGGCCTGTAACTGCTCCCATAGCCATGAGTTAAGACTTGATTAATGGATGCTAATCTGTCAATTCTTGAACAATTCAGGAAATTAGTTATTGACATAATGGAGAAATTATCTGAGTGTATCACAGCAATCCATACTTGAGGACACCTCTGTCTGCTAGGGTTGACCTTAATAATTAACAGCTTTACCCAGTGCCCCAGAGGTGCTTTACAAGGCAAGAGGCTGAAGGTTAAATAGCTTCTGTGCATCAGATGTGCTCATTACATCAGTATGTCTATAATGGCTTTTCTGAAGCCACAGCAGCTTGTTAATTGATTGTTCTCATTTCAAGGTCTTTCCAGGGGTCCCCTGTACCATTACAAAACTGCACCCTTGTCCTTGCCAGATTCCCTTTTCCTCTTCAGACTAACTAGTGTTCCCCCTCTGAACCGAGACTGCCTTTCATCCCTTTTCTTGCCCTTGGTGGCCTGCATGGTGCTGCTTGGGCACCCTCCATCCCACTCCTCCACCTCAGCTCTTCCTTTTGTCACACTCATAGGTTTGACAGCTGGCTTCCTGCTATTTAACCTCCACAGCATCCAGGCAGCCCTGCAGTTCTTGGTTTGGTCCAGCATTTATTTCAGTTTTCCAAAATGACGTGGCGATGATGAATCAGAAGCAAAGTGTTGTGACTTGGTATGGAAGAGGAACAAGGTTTGCAAGGAGAGCACAATCAACTGGGAAACTGGAAACCACCATTCATCAGTCACAGCCAGTATGACTTCCTGAGGGGAAGGTCTTGCTTGTCAAACTTCATTTTACAACATGGGAACCCACCTAGCTGGTCAAGGGAAGCCAGTTGATGTAATCTTTTTGAATTTCAGTAAAGCATTCAATACTCTGACAGTATTCTTCTGGACAAAAGGTCAGGCACACAGCTGGATAAACACATCATGCCATGGGTGAGCCACCACTCAGGCACAAAAGGTTATAGGGAATGGGTGACATTGGACTGGTGACCTGTCATCAGTGGAGTTCCACAGGGCTCCATCTTCAGCCCTGTGCTCTTCAACATCTTCATGAGTGACTTGGATGCAGAATCTGAAGGGATCCTGGATAAATTTGCCAATGATACTAAATTGGGAGAAGCTGAAGCCCTCAAGGGCAGGGAGGCCCAGCAGAGACCTTGACAAATCAGAGGACTGAGCAGTCACCAACCATATGAAGTTCAGTGAGGGAAAGTGCTGGACTCTGCATCTGGGATGGAGCGGATTCTGCATCCTGGATGCACGGACAGATGGGGAATGAGAGGCTGGAACGCAGTGCTGTGGAAAGGGGAAGAGGAGGGGCAGATACTGATCTCTGTGGTGACCAGCGACAGGACCTGGACAGGGAATGACCTCACACTGGGCCAGGGGAGGGTTGGGTTGGGTACTAAGAAAAGGTTCTTCACCCAGAGGGTAGCTGGGCACAGGCTCCCCAGGGAAGTGATTACAGCAGCAAGACCGAGAGAATTCAAGAAGCATTTGCACAATGCTATCAGATGCAAGGTGTGCTTCTTGGGGTGGTGCTGTGCAGGGCCAGGAGTTGGACTTAGATGATCCTGCGGGATCCTTCCAACTCAGCATATTCTATGATGCTGTGATCCTATGACCTGCTTCTCTGATCAACTGCAACAGCTGGAAATAGAAAAAAAAAAAATTCTGGGCTGAGAACACCTTTGCCAGCTCATTTAGAGCTGAAGCCATTGAACCATTAATGCCACAATGCCTATTTTAATTAATGCCTATGTCTCAAACAAGAAATGAGCTTCAGAAGTCTCAGCCTTTGGGTCAAAATCCTCCAATGTATTTAGGTACATGACTAGGGTGGAAGATGGATCCCTACAAAAGAGAAGTTGGGCTCTAGTACCTCCTGTCTTTCAAACAGAAAGATGACTGAATACTTTTTGCATATTAACAGGATAAGCAGAGGGTAAAAGTAAGGCAAAACGAGTTTCAGCAGAGCTTCCCATTTCTTGGCTTAAAACAGACACAAACTCCCATCTTCCTATTACCTTCACCCCACAGATCTCCTGTGGAAGGGGGAATGCCCCTCTTGCATGTGGGCAGGTGTACAAAGCCTGTAATACTACAGGTTCTAGGGAGATTTTACTGTTTCACCTGGGCTGAGATGCTCCTGGTGAAAGGAAATGTTAGGGAAGCTGCTAGGATGTGTGGGTCCCTCTCCTCTAACTTTGGTGCATCTACCATCAGTGACAACAGACAAGTTCAATGCCGTATTTTAAGTGAATTGATGCACCACTGTTCCATTATCCAGGCAAAACAGAGAATCTGGGCTAAGGCAGGATAAACAGTAAATTATCATGAAAGACTGACTGAGAAGGGAAAGCTAGCCCCTAGTTCTGTAGGAATGCTTTTGTAGTTGGGCACATCATATGCCATCATCTAGCTCCACTGTGTGTTGGAATCCCTTTTCTTGCCTCAGAGGAGGAAAAATTTTGTTGCTCAGCCTTTCCTAAAGAAGTGTGCACGCACTTGCCTCACTCTCTCTTCAGCATGCTGTTGTAGTAGTGCCAAGCAGGCAATTTCTCATCAAACACACTCATTGTTTATTGCAATTTCAGTGGCGCTTCCAGTCAAATGGCATTCCCTGTTCTTCGCTTGTCTTCTCCAGAATCTGCACACCCTGGCCTCTCCGATGGTAAAAAATTAGCAGGCTGGGGCTATTAAATCCTAGACTGGCAAGGAATTGTGGGGATACCTCTCCTTAGGATAACAAGAGTCATCCAAATAGCCCAGGTTCCCCACAAGACTTGCACCTGCTGGGACTCTGGAAACACACCCACTCCCTCTGCAATCAGCCATTTCCCAGAGGTAAAAGGGAATACCTGCCTTAGGACACTGCTTTCGGCTTTCTCCTACTCTTGTTTGCAAAATCACAGAACAGCTTGGGATAGAAGGGACCTTAAAGTTCCCACCTCCCTGCCATGGGCCGGGACACCTTCCACTAGACCAGGTTGTTTAGAGCCCCACTCAGCCTGGCCTTGAACACTTACAGGGCTATCCGCAACTTTTTTTTGGAAACCTGTTCTAGTCCCAGCTATCCTCCATATTCTAAATCTGCTCTGGAGATCCCGCTGAAGCCCCGAGCGCCGCAGGGTTGGGCTGAGGGCGGCCTGCAAGGCGGGCAGAGCCCACAAGATGGCGGGCGCGCTCCGCGGCCGGGCGGCGGCGGCGCGGGCCCGCGGCCTGGCAAGGAGGGGTTGAAAATACACCCCAGACTGTCACCGCCAGGCCGAGAACAAAGTCAGGCAAACACGCTGTACTAGCCTGGGCTGAGAGCCCTTTCAGAAAGTTTAGTTTGGAGTACAGAAGACTGAGAAGGGATCCCATTAATGCATCTACACCTGTCTCAACGGCAGGAGCCAGGAGGATGGTGCCAGACTACTTTTGATGCTGCCCAGTGACAGGTTGAGGAGCAATGGATATGAACTAAAACACAGTAAGTTCCATCTCAACATGAGGTAGAATTTCACTATGTTACTGGAATAGAGTGCCCGTGGAGACTGTGGAGTGTCCTTCTCTGGAGAGACTCCAAATCCACCTGGACACATTCCTGTGTCACCTGCTCTAAGTGACCCTGCTTTGGCAGAGGGATCAGACTGGAAAATCTTCAGAAGCTCCCCTCCATTCTGTGAAGCGCTGAAAAAAAAAGAAAAAAAAAAAAAAGAAAAAAAAGGAGACATGAAACACCCACACTCCCAGCATGGGATACAGCTCTGTGTCCCATGTC
Organism: Pseudopodoces humilis; assembly: GCF_049639895.1. Taxonomy (NCBI): domain Eukaryota; kingdom Metazoa; phylum Chordata; class Aves; order Passeriformes; family Paridae; genus Pseudopodoces; species Pseudopodoces humilis. The sequence continues at coordinate 69,669,434 of NC_142202.1, read as the reverse complement.
AGGGAGGGTAGACACAAAAATGGGGGGCAGAGGAGTCGTGAGGGGCTGCAGGGTAGCTGCTGGACAGGGAAGTGTGGGGCAGGTGGGCAAGCAGAGCCTTCCACGGGACAGGGATGACACAACCTTCACCATTATTTATGTTTTTAAATAGATTTATGTTTTTTATACACAACCAGTCAATTATAACTTGGTTTTGGGAAGCAAGGGCTTCCTTGAAATTTGAGCTGCCTTATATCACAGAACATGCTGAGCTGGAAGGGACCCATAGGGATCATCGAGTCCAGCTCCTGGCCCTGCACAGGACAATCCCCAAGAGTCACACCATGTGCCTGAGTACTGTCCAAATTTCTTGAACTCTCCTGGTGCTATGACCCCTTTCATGTTGCTTCATCCTATCCCAGCCTTCTTCCCATGGCCAGATGCCATGACTCAGGCTGAATTGTCCCAGTCACAGAGCCAACAGGATCCTTTGGTGCAGGGTACAGGGCATGCATGCTCCTGAGCAAAGCTGCAGGCAGACCCCTAAAACGCCTTTGGAAAGCTTCTGCTTGGCTACCTTGTGACAGGGATCCACCCGGATCCTGTCTCCAACCCATCATTTGCCCAACTCATATTTGGCAGCATGTTGCCTGGGTGATGGAAGACTGTCTTCACTCTGGGGTGCAGAAGTTCTCGTTGGGGGTCATTGCTGCCCTGCATGTGGGGACTTTTTGCCAAGTGGAGCTGGTAGTGCCACCTATTTCTGGGATTGAAGTAATTGTGGGGTGCTCCTTGCACAAACAGGTGTTCTTACAAGAAACAGTGACTCACACAACTTCAGGTGCTGCAGTGAATTCCCCACACTCAAGGGCAGCTGTGTCGATGAGTTGCTCTCTGTATCTCAGTGAAGAAATCTCTCTATTGTGGTTGTCTTCTGCTAGGATTCTGTTCTCAAAAAATCACAATATCCAGAACAGACTTACAGGATTCTGGCTTTTGAACAAGCCTGAAACCCCAATGCTCTGAAATCTGGAGCACTTGTAGGGTTTGGCTTATGACAGGCTCCTCAAAAATAACCCCATGACTATGCCTTTATAAAAAAAAAGATGGCCCTTGCTTGCACTTACTATGGTTAAGAGCTTTAAGAAGCTCCTAATCCTGTTCTGCCACCCCTTCATCATCAGTGTCTCCACTTCTCCTCCTCCTCCCACAGGGTCTAGATTGCAGAAATCCTATCCACTGACAAATCTTAGGAGAATGTATGGACTGTATCATCTCCAAAAACATGAGCAAAGAAACTAGAAGGTACTAGAGGGGATGGGTCAACCTCTGTTTGACATTTCATGGGTTGTTGTTCAGTTTGGGTTTTTTCTAAATTATTTTGTTGTTCGTTTTTATCATGACAGCAGCTCTTGTCTGCTTGGTCTTCCCCATGTGATTTCCCCTTCCAGGCTCATACCTCTGTTGATTGGTGCAAGCAGCTCCTTGTGCATTCAGGTTCTGTTCTTCTGAGGCACCAAACTTTCCCCTCATAAAGTGCAAGCACTCCACATAGCACTCAGGGAGTAAGGCGTTTCAGTGTTCGGGGTTCTTGCATACTTAAGTACCTTTTAGGCTCCATTTCTTAATCCTCCAGCATTAAAATTGCTAAATTCAAGTGGAAAATATAGATGAACTTGTTTAAACATCGGTCCCTTTGTGGCTTGCCTGAAGGAAGAAATTATATTGAGATTTTTTCCAAGTTAAACTATTGCACAAACACATTGAAGGGAGGTACATAAGAAGAGACCTTTCCTGGAAAACTTTGCCCCTATAGAGAATCTGCTGGAACAGAAGTCTGATGATATGCAGAAAAATTACCTCAGTGTTTCAAGATTATTGGTCCATGTAGAGTGAAGAAGAAACAAATAAAAAAATTAGCTCAAATCAAGCATTTGGTTATGCTAGAGCATAACCCTCTCTGCAGATCTCATAACCGTCCAAGCCCATGAAAGAACTGGCATCAATAGATGCTGAAGCCTACTGAAGGCCTTTAATGTAGCAAGTCAATGAACTCTGATGGAGCTGGCTTTTCTGGAAAGTCAGCTGGATTGCCAGGGTAACCACATCACAAAAGGATGCAGGATGGAAGGATACAGACATTTGCTGAAAAGTTCTATGGGCATGACAAAATTAAATGAAACTGGATGTCCTAGAAAACAGTTTTCACATTCATCATGTCTCTTGGCTGGATTCCATAGCATTACAGAAACATTTCTACAAGAATTGATTAATTTTCACATTCTGGGCCCTGGAGAGCTTCCCATGCTGCTCAGAATAGGTAGGATTTTTTGAGTACAGGCTTAGAGGTGAGATCTAAGCCAGCTGGAGAGGGACAACATCCTTCAGTTACACATTACCATGCATATGACCAAATCCTGCATCAATAAGCTGAAAGGAAAGAGAGTAAAAGGACTATCTGCCTATTTTATCCACATTTAGCAGCAGGATATGCATATAAAAGCAGATGAACTGTGGGGACAACAGTAAGCTAATCTCAGACAGAGAGCAAAGGTAAATCTTTTCTCTGAGACAAAGAATAACCTTCATCTGGCCAATGACTAAACAAATAGATCCAAGCTGTAGCTTGGTAAGGTTAAAAGCAACATTAGTCCAGAGTTTGAAGAAGGTTTAGACTCATGGGTTCAGTTCAGACTAAAACATGGGTCCTTAAGTTCTAAAACTAAATGTTTCTTAAAGTCTAGGTGAGTTCCTGCCTAGGTCTGTTTGCAACTGCAGTCTTTGCAGAAAAGCCTACCAGTGGCTGCAGGTCTTCACCACTTCCATCCCACCAGCCAAAGCCTTATTCTTCTTACATCCTCTGTACTTTCCTGTGCTGGAGATCTTCGCTCATGCAGATACTTCTATTGCTTTCCAGAGCTATGAGGGCTTCAGGAAAACAGGTTGGAAAATTTGTGTGTCTTCCAAAAAACCCCCAAATCTAAACCAAACATGACCCCCCTCCCACCCCCCAAAATTTCTTATTCTTCAAACTTTTTTTCCCCCCCACATAAAATTAAGTTCAGGACTCTCACTATTTAAAGATCTCAGTTCAAAATTCTGCTCTACCTCTGACTTCTCTGTTCTAGAGAGTCTATGAACCAGGTTAATGTTTTGTAAGTATTGACAACAACTGCATGACAACTGGATGACAACTCCACCCCTTCATTTCATATAATCATAGAATGGTTTGGGTTGGGAAGGACCTTAAAGATCATCTAGTTCCCACCCCCTGCCAGGGGCAGAGACACCTTCCACTAGATCAGGTTTCTTCAAGCTCCATCCAGCCTGACCTCGAACACTTCCAGGGATGGGACATTCTCAGCTTCTCTGGGCACTTGTACCAGTGTCTCACCCTCCTCACAGTAAAGAATTTCTCCCTAACCTTTAATATAGAGCTATCCTCTTTAAGCTTAAAACTGTTCCCCCTTGTCTTATTGCTACATGTAAAAAGCCTCTCTCCCTCATTTTTATGAGCCACTTTAAGTACTGGAAGGCTGCAATGAAGTTTTCCTGTAGCCTTCTCTTCTTCATCAAGAGAAGAGCATTCCCAGCTCACTCAGCCTGTCTGGGCAGGAGAGGCACTCCATCCCTCTGATCATCTTCATGGCCTCCTCTGGACTCACTCTAACAGGTTCACATCTTTCTGGTGCTGGGAACCCCAGAGCTGGATGCAGCACTCCAGGTGGGGACTCAGAGAGCAGAGTAAAGGGGCAGAATCACCTCCCTTGACCTGCTGGCCACACCTCTTGATGCAGCCCAGGATGTGTTCAGCTTTCTGGGCTGCAAGTGTACCCTGTTGGCTCCTGTCCAGCTTTTCATCCACGAGAACCCAAAAGTCCTTCTCCACAGGGCTGATCTCCATGAGTTCTTCTTCCAGTCTGTACTGTCTGGGATTGCCCTGACCCAGCTGCAGTACCTTGCACTTGTTGAACCCCATGAGGTTCTAGTGGGTCCAGTTCTCCAGTTTGTCCAGGTTCCTCTAGATGGCATCCCTTCCCTCTGTTGTGCCAACTGCAGTGCTCAGCTTTTTGTCATCTGCAAATTTGCTGAGGGTGCACTTGGTCCTACTGTCATTAATAAAGATACTAAAAAGACAGAGCCTCAAGGGACACCACTCAGCACCAGCCTCTACCTAGGCATAGAGATTTGACCGCAACTCTCTGGCTGCATCCATCCAGTCAATGCCTTATCCATCAAACAGTCCACCTTTTAAATCCATGTCTCTCCAATTTGAAGATAGGGATGCTGTGTGAAATTACTTGTTTCAGCTCTGACTTTGTACATAACTGTCCTTTAGAACAAGGAGAAGTGAGAAAACTTGTTTTAGTGATTGAGAGAATAAAATACTTGCATCATCCCTGGCAGATGGGGAATAAGCAGGACCCCAGAAAAAGGCAACAGGAGATAAGAAATTCCTGATCTCCACCACCAACTGGTTTTCTGAAAAAGGAGCCTTGTTTTTAAAATTAGAGCACTTCTCTAGATACAGACTGCAGGTATTTTGCAAAGATACCTTAGTGTGTTTCTGTCAATAGCTACAGCAGCTACAAATATGTACTTCTGGATGAAAGGTACTTTATCAAAAAGTTCCTGACAAGCTCTTATCTACACAGCACATCACTGACATACCCATCCCATGTGAAATCTCTGCAAGAAGGACAGGTTTTATTTTGTCAAAGTATAGGTAGGAAGCATCTTCCAAGACATCCTGCACCACAGATTATCAATGCAGGAAAATACTCTGAGCCTGGTGGCAAAGGCAATACAAGGAAATGTAGGAGGCGTGAACAGGCAAGTCCAAAGTTTAAGAAGATGGAATTAAAAAAAAAAAAAAACAACTGAAAAAGGAAACTACTTATCCTAGCTACCACTGAGCTGCTGAGCATTACAGATTTTTATTCACACTCTCCTAAAATTAAACGTGCTGATGCCAATCTGTACAGAGAGCTTGTGGACTGGAGAAAGGTTGTTCTTGTGTTGGGAGTAGAGCAAACATTAGTAAAGCCCCAAACAGGTGAAAGACACAGTTCTTCTAGAAATAGAGGTCACAGGAATGTGCCAGCGATAAGGCTGTCATTCTGGTTCCTCCCTCTCACTTTCTGCTAAGTGCTGTTTTTCTCAGCCTCTCAGAGGTTAAGGACACATGGGAACCATTAGATCTTCACAGCTCCATTGGGAGCTGTTAGTCAAGCCTGTCACACATCAGGGTCCTTCAAACCTCACCTGTTTACCTTGCCTGAGACTTGACTGCAGTGTCCCTTCCACTTATAACTGTGGTTAGTGCACACCCTTCAGAAACAGGCCTGTCTTGGCTTGGACACATCTGGAAAATGTTCCAACTACCCCGACAGCTCGTTATGGTGATTAACCACCTTAATTTCAATAAATTTATGCCCGGTTTTTCATATGAATGTATTTGATTTCAGCTTGCTGAAACACATTCCCATAATTTACTAGATTAAAGAGCCTTTCAGTACCTGATATTTTTCTTCCAAGGAAGTTCCTTCACCATCATAATCAATTCTCTGCTCGGCCTTTTTTGATAAACTAAAGAGACAAAGTGCTTCATGTCTCCCATTGTGAAGCATTTTCTTCAGGCTCTGAATCATTTTGTGTGGCTCTAATGTTCCACCATCCATTTTTCAACATCAATTTATAACATGCAAGCCATCCCAGTGCTAGTCTCACAAATACAGTACGTGCTTATATCCATTTGTTTGTCCCTCAGGACTCTTAAAAAAAAAAAAAGAAAAGGAAATCTATTCAGAGTCTGAGGCAGATGCAAGCCAGCTTCCTTCTGTCTGGCATTTGGAGCAACCAAAAAAAGAGCCATCAGTCACCTCTGCTAGTGCTGCCATCTCAGCAGGTAAAGGGAAAGCATGACAAGGCTGTCTCCCTTCTTCCCCATGACATAATTCAACACTGGAAAGCAAGGCTGCCCCTGTGCAGGGTTCTGCTCTGAGCACAGATCGCCCCAGGCACACCCAGACCACATCCATAGGGGTAAAAGATTTATCCAGTGGGCACAGACTAGATGTGTACAGGCTGTTAAACCCTCTTACCCATCAACATTTAGTGGCATATGGGCTTTTTATGCCCATACCTGGGAATTGTTTGGGAAAATGCTGATATCCTGGGGCCACCTGTGCCAGGGACCAGTCTCTCTGTGTACCCAGCTGAGCTCCACTATCTGGGAGTGCTCCCTGGCACTGCCACCTCCTTTTTCAAGAGAAGTAAATGTGACCTTAACACAGAACCAGCCTCCAAGGAGGGAGAAAGATGAAATTGCTCCCTCATTTTCTCCTTCCAAAGAGGTCAGCAGCGTTTCTAAGACCAGGGAGGCGGCAACAGGCTGGGGCATCCAGCAGTTGCATCAAACCTCTCAATGTAACCTCATTCATCTCAGCAGGGGAAAGGGCACAGGACAAAAAGGCAAGAAGGAAAAAAAGGCAGTAAAGGCACTTTTGCATAAGCTCAGAGAGGAGAGCTTGTGTCTAGGGCTTGCAACACCATGCATCTGGGATCAAACCCAGTCTGGCAACCTCAGCCAAGCTGATGCTTTAGCCCTGAGGGGTCCCTGACCTGCCTGTCCTGCACCAAACATCCACGGGGCGCCAGCACCCTGGAGCTTCCTCATCACAGGCCTGTCCTGCAGTTGCTTGTCAGAGCTGAAACAGCAGTCACCCAGGAATCCAATGCCAACAAAGCTGGAGGCACTTCACACAGATTATATATAGAAAAGGTGCCCAGGCTGTGCCTAAATAAAACTTGTCTTCTATTCCAGTGTTCTCAGTTCAGGAGGTTGAGGGGAGAGCGATTCTGGGAAAATATAATCTCAACCCCAGCTCATCATAAGGGAACAAAAATACCTGATGGCTAATATTTTATTAGGTTTTGATTAGAACAATAGGGACTTTCTTTTTTGCTACAGACTTTTCCCCTTTCTTGTATATCTCAGTGGCAAAAAATGCTGAATCACAAACCTGGAGCTTTAAAAAAAAAAAAAAAGGATTTCATATGCAGAAGAAACATATCTTACATAATTTCATGCTTCCTGCTCTGCTGGCTGGTGCCACGTTCCTCATTTTCAGGCTGTTTTAAAGGTCAGCTTCACAGAAAAAATCCTGACCTCAGACATGGGAAATATGCTGCCTCATCACTCCAGGATCTTTTCTCACATGATTAGTCCCAACATTCCTGCAAGTAGAACAGTCCCCATTGCCAGTGCTGCAGACATTAAAAAAAAAACCAACAAAACAAAAAACAAAACAGAAAAGAAAAAGGCAATATTTTTTTCTCTGCATTCTCAAAGTTAATGCTCACCAACATCAGCCTTATTTCACAGGCTGGGGGCCACTTCAGCACTGTAATGCTATTGCCATCTACAGACAAGCAATAGTCCTAACAAATATACATACAAGTTAAAATAGGAAAACATGCCTAAACTGACAAAAAGCTTGAAAGAACTTTAAAGAGGATTTTATTTAAGATGGCTAAAATATAGGATCTCGTTGTAATTTAATTGAAGACAGCAATTAGTCCACATGGTATTGGTTTTAATACTGATTATACATTCATTCAACTGGCTCAGTTTTTCCTGAAGATTTTTGTTTTGATACTATAATTTGAGCAGACAAAAGAGGTCACATTAACGGGCTGATCCAGAAGACATATGCATACTCTGTTTATTTTTAACAAAATATCTGAACTTATTTGAAATTACTACTATCAATTACCAAAAAATGATGGAAGGCACAGCCATGATGAACAAGCTCCAGTCCTACAGGAAAGCTGAAGATTAATTTACTTGCTTAATAAAGCTGCTGAAAATGTAAGCTTTCAAAATTAATAAAAGAGCCAGTCAATTATTCTATTGGTTATAAATGACACATATACACTGAAAAATATTTTGATTGAAGTATTATAGTTACTGCAAACTCTTTTTAGTGTGCTTTGGCCTCTAAGAAGGAATATGGCTCCTACTCAGTAACCTGGTGGACTAGTTTTTGTCAAGATCTGTAAGAAATACAAAGCAAAACTGAAGCTCCCACTCACTGGGAGACTCTACAGTTGACATTTAAAAGAAAGCATACCACCACAGTGAGATGAAAAATGGGGTTTCTGTTAAATTATAACTAGCCAGATGGTTATACTGCTCTCAGGTTCATGATAAAAGCAGAAAGGTTGCCTCCCATGCCTGCAGAGTTCATTGCCAGGTGGCTCAAACCATGCATGGTTTACTTGTCAGACTTGGCCTCTTCTTGTTGATCCTTGCTGAACCAGTGAAAGGGAAATGCCCAGGCCCTGAGAGCAAAGATTGCCCCACAGCTTGTCATTCTGGAGGGGGAAAAAGAAGGCAAAATGAAAAAAAAAGCAGCAAAGGCATCAGACCCATCTCAGTCCCTTGCCAGAGGAAAGACTGAAGACTGTAAGACTGAACAAGTCATATGAAAAAAACCAAAGCACAAAGTCCTCTAACGAAGTCAGAACAAAAACGTTTGGATAGGATTTCTGGAAGAAGGAGCCAGAGGTGTTTGTGAATAAGCACAAGAATAGGCACTTCCAGTGACCACAGAACTACAAACAAAAGCACTTTTGTGCACTCCCAGATTATTTGCTCTTATTTTCTCTTACAGTCACATGCTTATGTAGGCCTGTACTGTTTGAAAACATGATTTATTAAGATGCCTTAAATTGCAACCAAGTATTGTACTATTAATACTTTGTTTTAACTTTCCTGTTACTTAATATAAATTTACATAATTTTAATCTCTTACGGAGCCAAATCCCCACTGAATCCTTTGAAAGTTTTTGTTGATATGTGCACTATATTTCCAAAGTGTTTCAGATTTATGGGCTTCCCCCCCTATCCCCATCATTGTTTCATTGGTTTGGGAACAGCCCCTTCTTTTCAGCAGATTGAAACATCCAGTAATGTGAAACAGATCTGGTGACCCTATAGCATTAAATCATGCATTGTGGTGCTTTATTCCTGCTCCAAAAGACTTTATGCATTAGCGAGTACATAAAATTGCACCAGAGACTGAATACATATTGAAAAGCAATAAATGATTCCATATGATCTTAATTTTTCAAAGCAGTGCACCACTGTTTTAAAGCAATAGTGTTTAATTTTCCAATTAAAGGAAGTTTTTAAAATAGCCCTTCTAACCCAGAGATATGGGAACACTCTCACTTTGGATATTCTCTCCAGCTGAGAGATTTGGGTACACCAACAATTTTCACAGTCAAATGGTGTCCTTGGTTAGCAAGCTAGCAAGGGTGCAATTAGCCACGGCAGTTAATTTCTTCCTTTTATTCAAAAAAGCTTGTGTCATCATTACTGCGAAGACACAGGTCACAAAGGCTCTGTGAGCAAACTGAATAGCACACGTTCCTCTTTAAGCTTCACATACTTGAACATCTGTCAGACCTCAGCTAGAGTTCCTCCCCAGTTTTCCCTGTTTACTTCCAAGGAAAAAAGTCCATTATGATTAAACGAGGATTTTAATACCTCTATTTTAAACTAGACATGTCAATTATGAAGAGTACTACTGTGTTTAGAAGCAGCAAGCTGTTTAGCAGATCAGCATGTATTCAACTAGATGGGCTCACCTAAATGGTACCCCCAAAAAATAAATTTAAAAACCAATAAAATCAGTTCTCGCTCATGCTGTCATTGCCTCTCCATAGGTAAACTGGCATTGAATGACTTCAGTTGAAGTTTTGGTTTGCTAAACTGAAGGAAATGATTTTGCAAGGCAGGCAAGGGTGTGTGCAAATGGAAGAATTCAACTTCTCAGATTCCAGGAGGAGTTTGCAGGGCAGTCGCTATAACTGCATGCCCTGAGCGTGTTTGAGTGACATTCACACGAGCTGCAAGGAACGTAAGGTCTTTAATACCAGAACAGGACAGGGGCAGAACCGAGGCATTTAAGTTCAGAACTGCCCTCTTAAAATCCCCTGCTCAACTGATGCCTAATCCTGGAGGCAATGAAGTCCTATTTTTAGGTTGTCAGCATCTCAAGATGCAGGATATTCTGCCCTTCACATACCCACAACCACCCCGTGTTGGGCATCTCTGTGCCCGTCTTCCCCCTGGAGCCAGTGCTGGAATTCGTAGCTCGGACACGTTTCCATGCAAGACGAGACCCACGGCCCCGGCTGCGTAGCCTGCTCAGAGCACATCCAACACATACCAGCAGGCTCTGGCTTCCTAGAGCATGCCGCTGTGATGGCTCTTCCAAGACGGGACAGGAGGTGCCCGGCGCTATCCCATCGCTCTGCGGCGTGTACAGGCACTCAGGAAACATGACCCCTTTCCCATTCCTCCGACTTGATGCAGCTCCTGAGTCAGCAGTTACCCAGTTCCTCCGAGGTAGGAGAGAGAGAGAGAACCAGCTGCAAATGCTTATAATCGACTTCCCCACCATGTGCTAAGCCGCTGACTGCTTTTGCTTAACACTTCACCAACCCCTTTGAACCCTTCCTCAACTCCCCAGGGGAGATTTCCTTCCCCCTGTGTGCCTTGCAGTGCCCCTCGCACCAGGAGACACGAGGTCATTTTCTCCTTCTTCTGCCTGCCGGGGTTCAGATGCCTCGCTCTGACCTTGCCGAAGAGTATCGTACCAGAGAGGCAGGCTAGCCTAACAAGCGCTCCATTTCCAAGCAGCCTGTTGAACCCGTACTGCTGCTTGGGGGAACAGGGTGGAGCTTCGGGATTCACGGGAGCAATCAAGGAGAGGCCATGACCTAGCAGTAATAACATTGCCATGGGGAAGGGAGGGGAGCAGCCTTGGATTTCAGTCCACTTTTGAAAGTGTGCTCTATGTACTTCACATCAAACATCTGTCAGAGAAGAAAACACAAAGTTCTGGGAAAAGGACTAGGAGCCACATCTTCAGCTCCTGAACAAGTGCTCTGATCACTGGAAATACAGGATGACAGGATGAGGGAGGTGCTTGGACTTCTTCCTCCAGGGGCCACGTACAGGAGAAAATAATTTTGGAGGAAGTGAAATAGGCCATATTGGGCACCTGCTGTCAAAAAGAGAGGCTGCGAGCCTGAGAAAAGGTAAATCCTTTCCTGCAGCCCTCATTCCCGTCACCTGGTCCCCGGTTAAATCCCCTGCTGTACAAGCGTGCCTTCTGTTTGCAGGTAGAGGGAAGCAGGGTTGTGAGAGCTATTTTAGGGCTGTGCTGTGTAAGCACCACCACAACGAAGTAAGGACTGAGGATGAATCTCCCTGCACAACATCATGCGGACAGGACAGTCACCTCGGGGACGATTTTCGTCCCGCGAAGACAACCGACACGGTTTCAGAGGTGTGGCTTCCAGGTCTCCCTGTCGCTGCCCTGCCTCTAGGCATTTGGCACACTGGATCGGCACACCTGGCTGCCAGACACGTACCCAGCCCGTCCCTTCCCCTCCCACCGTACACAGATCTCCACTGCCTCGAAGCTCGTATCTGGAGGGCACCTGCAGCCTGGCACAACTTAGCTTTGAGACAAGAGGATCGGGGAAAGCCGAGAGATGGCTTTACTTGGTCTTCAGCGCAGCAGTAGCTTCTGGCTGAAGGCAATTTTCGTGCGAGCGCCACGGCGCCTTCAGGAAAGGCTTTTCCGGCGGCAGGGCTGCGGGCGAGGGGCAGCTCCAGGGGAGGGGGCGCGGCCGCCGCGCCGCATTTTACTCGATTGTTTATTATTTTCCGAGGGGCGGCGGCGGGGCGGAGGCGCCGGCCAATGGGAGGTGTCGCTGGCCTGACGGGCGACGGGCGCCGGCCAATAGGAGGCGAGGGCGGGCCCCGGCGGTCACGCGCGGCCCCGGAGCATGACATCATTCAGTTCGCACGGCGCAGCCTAGCTTGGTGGGGGCGGGGCCGGCGCGGGGGCGGGGCCGGCGCGGGGCGGGGCCAGCACCGCCTCTCCCCCTCCCCGCGCTGTGTGGGCGCAGGAAGGTGTTAAGTTATAATGATGGAGCAATTAAACGATAAGTGGGTATAATTAACCCGACGTGGGGTAACCGAGACGGGCTTAAGTGGACACGGCCGCGTTGCACAACGAGTCAGTGGCGGGGCAGAACGGTGTTTGGTCACTCGGACCAGCCTAAGCTAAGGGGGAGAGCTGTCTATCTTCACAAGTCAAAATTCTTTCATATAATCCAATATGAATAATAATAAAAAACGTGGAGTTTCTTGCTGTGTCTGAGCAATTTGACTGCACCCTAATAGTATAAACGCAAGAACTACATGTACCACCAAGAATTTAAAAATTACGAAGCAAGATTTTGAGCAACGTCAGCCTAAAGAGCAAGTTTTTTAAAAGGGTTTAAAATACGCAATTAGTTTTTGCTTTTCCCCACCTCTTACCTTTCTTCCTGGCCCTCAGAGTATATTTGGGTCACATCTATGCTGCATCAAGAACTTGGCTATTGATTTAAAATAGAAGCTGAGATGCTCCTTCAATGGGACATTAAAAGAGGGATTTCAGGGAAATACCAGTATTGCAGGCTCATAAATAATGCTGAAAGAGTCTAACTTGAAGTGATCTTTAAGTTTCTGTTCATCACTTCAGGGAAAATTTCATAGTTAAAAATCTGTGGCTGTCTTTGGCAAACCCATCAAGTTTCCATGGCACAGTTTGGACCCTTGCTCTGTGTCTGCCAGTCTTTCCATAACAACTGTGAAACCCATTCGCCAGTTTTAGCCAAACTGGGCCAGAAAGTTAAAGTTTGATTCTTGGGGTTTGATTTTGGCTGGTTTATAAATGACCTTTCTAATCATCAGCGTCCAGGTGGCTCCGAATCAGCCACAAAGGCTATTGCCTGTTGCCCAGTCTGTGTTTAAAGGACACAGTAGGGAACTGTGGGAAGAACAAAAACACACTAAGGGAGCCACTCTCTCACAGGGTGAATGGGAGGGGAACACAGGGTTATTGCAGGGGACACAAACTGCTCAGAGACCAGGCTGCAGGTGCCTTACAAAACTACCCATGATATGCTTGTTTGTGTGAGGTCCATGTAGACAGCGCAGCCATTGTTTAACTTAAGTGCAATATAACATTCATTTATTGAGCGGCAGTACACTTTACAGGAGATGTCCATAATGCTGAACTGATAAGAAATTCCAGGTCTCCCACCCCCCATGAGACTTTAGCTCCAACCCTGCTTCTGCAGTTAAGATATTTGTGTGAGAGGTGAAGCCAGAAATGTCACCTGCACTTCTCTAGCTGCCATGTGACTGTGGGCCTGCCAGATCCATATAATCCAGATACTGTGATAGGCACACACATTCCCCACATCAGCTTGAGCAGCCGTAGTAGATAAAAGGAGATGCAGAGGAAGACACAGCCCTGCCCTAAAACACTTGCAGTCTAAGTAGGCAAAGTAAGTGAGCTGGCTTTCAAATGGCCTGAGGGCTGGCCTAACTTTATTCCTGTTGAAGTCAGTGATAAAACTCCCATAAATGGAGCCTTTTGGAAAATCCCACCCTTGGGGCATGAAAGTACTTAAAGGAAGAGACTGAAAATTGTGCAAGCTTTAGATTCAATTTTGATCAGTTTTTATGTGTATTTCAGTGGGCCCAGCCATGAAATGACAATAAGCAGAGCTCCTGTGTCTTTCTGTTTTGCTTATGCACTTTTCACAAGCAAAATGTGTAGGAACAATTATACTGTGGTTTTAATTACGCCCTTAAACTGCATTATCATGGGCACACACGATGCATGGAGCTGGGAAGATCTGGCACCATGACGTGTGATAAAGGTCGTGCGACTGATATACCAGAGAATTCTGAAGAGGACAGATAATTTTGCTGAAGGCTGGCACTCAGGTGATCCAGTTTTATTTCTCAGTTCTGGCATGGGCTTCCTGTATGACCTTAGTACAGTCATGTAATTGTTCAGTGCCTCAGTCCATCATCTTTTTAATAGGGTTACTACTTACTTATTTCCTTTCTCCCGCCCTCTCCTGCCTCACTTAGACTGCAATTCTGCCTGGGAGTGGAGCATTTCTTAACCACGTGCAGCACCTTCATCCAGTACGAGACCTAATAGCAGTGCCTGTAGAGTAATGCAATGCCAATTAAATGAATAATAGAAGATGATAATATCATTTTGCTGCTTGTAACCCAGCCCAAGGTCAAAGTGCTATGCCTCCCTGGAACCTCAGGATGCACTCCATGTGGAGGTTTCTGCAGTGGTCAAAATCAGCCCCAAGCAGTAGCTAGTTTTGGGAAAGGGTTGAGCACCAGTCACAGTTTCGCAGCCGGCCTTCTCTGGCTAACTGCTGAAAGCCACAAGGAAAGGCTCCTTGGAGATGTGGTGTTGGAATAAGCATCTTCTCACCACGCCTTTTTGTCTGAACTTGGTTCCTGGCTCTTCAGTGCCACTGCGGTTTTCCTCCCTACCAACTGCTAAATCATACACACGAATGCCAGTGTCACAACTGCAGAGTAGCTGGTGTCCTTTTGAGCTGCCTCGCATTCCTGCAGGGGCCATGTTACAACAAAAGCCATGGCAAGGCACTCAACGTTGTGACCCAAAATGGAGTTGCAGTGAGAATTATTTCCATTACTCGAACCTGCATTCATTCTGATTAATTCAGTGTCTCCTGCTATATTTAGATAACCAGGGACTAATTGTATGCATGCTGAAATGCTGTCCCTTGTAATAAAATCACACTAAACTATTCCTAACTTCAGTACCACTTGGATTCAAAACCTAACTGGACCCTAAGGGTCTTAGGCCTTACTTAGCAGGACGTGTAAGGCATGCAGGATCAGGGCCTTGCTCTTTTCTAATCAAACTGAATGGTTTTCAAATCTCTCTACTTGTCTATAATGCAATACATCAGGAATAGTTTAATTTGTCTGCTAATTCTATCTAGCAAAGCTTCAGAAGAACACCTGCTTCTGAGTCCATGCTATTGTCTATATCTTGTCTCAGCAACAATGCTATTGGTGGACTAAATCTAGTCCACAGTCTAGGTCAGTGTCAGGTGAGAACTGATACATAGAAGATGCCACATGAAGCATTTGTAACTACATCCATATTAATAGCTTTTATGTTCCTTGGTTTTGTGGGTCACCCCTTTAATTCAACCCATAATTAACTGTCTTCAAATGAGCTACTTTGGAGGGCTTTCTGCTAGGGCATGACCGCCAAGGAGGAGGTACAGCGGGATTGTATTCACGTGTGGACATGTCTGAACATGTTCCTGGCATCATCCACAGGCAGAGTGAACGTTTTCGAAGAATTACTAAATTAGACTCTGTATTTTAAAGTTTACCAGACTATCTCGTGCACCAATAATTTATGACCAGTGGAAACAAGTACATTAAAGAAACACCCGTGGAAAGATTTAGCGGGTACTTGGAGAAGCTTGAGCGCTTTCCACCGGCCCGGCCGGCCAGGGCTCCGTAGCCGCAGGGACGGCGAGCAGAGAAGCGCGGCCCTGCCCAGGTGCGGGCAGCTTCTCCAGCCCGCCCAGCTCTGGCGGCTCCCCCCGCCCCTGCGCTCCCGCCCCATCGGGGCGGCTCCTGCGCGGCACCGCCCGCCCGTGGGCGGGCCGTGCCTAGCCGTGCGGTTTGGTTGAGTCCCCCTGCGTGTGTCTATAACTTTGTGTTGCTGCCGGTGGTTGTTAGGAGGAGGGATGTGGAAGTCGGCGGCGAGCAGGGTGACAGGCTGCTCGGGCGGGCTGCGGCGGCGGACGGGCTGGGCGCGGGCGGATCGCTTGCCTCTCGCTGGCTGCTCGCAGGGGGAGCGGGCGCTCTGCCGTTTTCCCATCCTTCGCCTTTAAAGGGAAGGCTCTCTGGAGCTGAAGGCGCAGGAGCAGCAGGAACCATGCAGCAGCGCTGCTTCTTCCTCCCGTGAATTCGGATCTCGATTGCTGCCGGTTGTGGAGGTGGCTGTCGATCCAGCACCCCCCCGCCGCCTCCCGCCCCTCCCGATGTGGCTTTCCCTGCCTCGTCTGCCTGCGCTTTTTAAATGACTTAAGTGAAGGGGGAAAAAACTGTCAAGATGGCAGCAGCAGGAGCAAGGAGGTTATGAATGTGGTGTTGATGCTGGAACAAAACCCATTCTCTTTGGCAGCCCTAGGGAGGGCTTAAAGCTACTGGACCTGTTGGAAGACTGGCGATTTGATTTGTTCCCGTTTTGTTTCCTTTTTCCCTGCAAGAAGGAGGATTTATTACTATTTTTTTTTTAAACGGACCAGCCCCCAGGGTGGCCTTATCCTGCCCCCTGCTCCGTCGGCTGTGAGATTTTGGGGTGTTGCTTGCGTGTGGCTTGGGGGCACCGCAAAGTGACAGGTTTGCGCTAGTGTACAGTTGGATGTATGCTAAGACTTCGGCTCCCTTTAGGGCGTTTTGAAGAAAGAAAAAGTCTTCGGCGTAACCCAAAGGACCCCTCTCCCTGCCCTCCTGCCGACGGAGGGCGCAAAGGACCACCCCCCCACAAAAGGCAAGGTATCTGCGGTAGCGGCGAGGAGCGAGCTCGGAGGCGCCGGGGGCGTGGGGGGGTCTTCTCCCGACTGGATACAGCGCGGTTCCCGCTGGAGCTACTTCTGCATCCGCATGGAGTGAAACATAAACAAACGCACACACGCACCGCGGGAGCGGCCACCGCTCCGCCGGCGCGGAGGGCAGTGCCGCGGGCACCTCCGGCACCGCCCGGCCCGTGCTGCCGCCCTGCGCGGCCGCTCCGGCTCCTAATCTGATTTTTTTTTTTTTTTTTTTTTCCCTCCCCTTCTCCCCCCGCCTCCGAGCTCCGGCGTGCGCATCGCCCGCGGGGAGCGGGGCTCGGGGCGCAGCGGAGAGCCGGCCAGCCCTTAGCGGAGCGCGGCATGCCCGCCCGGCGGTCTCCCGCCTGCTAGGCTCCCGTCGGCACCGAGGAGGCGGCGGAGGAGGAGCGGGGTCGGCGGCCGCCCGCCCGCCCCGTCGCAGCGCCCCGCAGCCGCCCGGGGGGGAGGCCAAGATGGCAGAGGCGTCGCCCCCCGCCCCGCTCTCGCCCCTGGACGTGGAGCTGGACCCCGAGTTCGAGCCGCAGAGCCGCCCCCGCTCCTGCACCTGGCCCCTGCAGAGGCCCGAGTTGCAGGCCAGCCCAGCCAAGCCCGCCGGCGAGTCGACCGCCGGCGCCGCCTCCATGATCCCCGAGGAGGAGGACGACGAGGAGGAGGGGGGCGGCTCGGCCATGACCGTCGGCAGCGCGGCCCCCGCGGGCGGAGAAGCGGCGGCGGCGAACACCGCCGTGCCGGAGGAGGCGGCGCGGCTGCTGGCCCCGCTGCCCGGCGGCGGCCCGGAGGGGCCGGGCCTCTCGCCGGGGGGGGCGGCGGCGGCGGGGGGAGGCGGCGGGGGGCGGAGGGGGGGCCCGGCGGCGGCGCCGAGGAAATGCTCGTCGCGGCGCAACGCGTGGGGCAACCTCTCCTACGCCGACCTCATCACCCGCGCCATCGAGAGCTCCCCGGAGAAGCGCCTCACTCTCTCCCAGATCTACGACTGGATGGTCCGCTGCGTGCCCTACTTCAAGGACAAGGGCGACAGCAACAGCTCGGCCGGGTGGAAGGTGAGGCGGGATCCCGGGGCCGCGGCGCTCCTGCCGCGCCGCCCCGACGGGCGGTTACTGCCCGTGGAGGATGCGGCCGCGGAGCGGGGTGCTGGCGGCTGGTCCCCACAGCAGCCCGCCGGGCGCTGATGCTGGCCCCGCTGATGGTGGTCGCCCTGTCGGCTTTGCTTTTTTTAAGGGAGGTATTAAGTAAAGTTTTGTCTCTTTCCTGTTGCTGTGTAGAAGCGGTGAGGGCTATTGACTCTGAGGGCAGAGTACACGCTGGAGCGGAGCTGGCTTTCGTGATGCACAAGCACATAAGCAGGGAAAGAGAGAGGGAGGGAGAGAAAGAAAAATGAAAAATATTTATAAGGCGTGCGGGTTTTATTTTGCCTTTTTTTTTTTTTAAAGTTTTGGTAACACCAGAGGTTACTCATGATGGAAATGGACAGAATTGCTTTTATGCATGGTCAGTCTGAGTCTCAAAGCTTAAACACCTAATGACTTTATTATTTTTGTCAAGAAAACCCCCAGTTTTTTGCCCATATGTTCCTCAAAGACAGTAGAAGGAAATTCGGGTTTTGACATTTCTTTATAAAGTTAAAGCATGGAGTTATTGGCTGTTCAGCCACGGGAGTGCTTGGTTTGCGATTCCTGTGGTGCCAGTGTATGAGAGCACCGTCTACTGATAGCCCAGCATTTTCTGTCCAGCACTGCGACAGTGAGCAGCTAAGAGTGCTACCGTTTTAATAAGTGAGGGTAAAAAAAAAAAAATCTGGTTTTGTGGCTTGTTTACTCAGCGCGTGCAAAAGCACGTTGCAGGCAGGCAGGGTTTTACCTTCAAGAAAGAGTCTTATTAGGCCTACCAGGAGCCAGAACTGCACGTGAAGCACATTTGAAGTGATTTCCAGAACTGTTTTTTTTCTTCTCGTTTTCCTGTTCATCTGTCAGCGTCTATTGGATGCCGAAATGTCACGTACTTGCAGCTGTACAGAAATGCAGGTGCTGCTTGATGCTGATACTGTCTGCAGAAGGAAACCCCGGCAAGGTTCAGTTGCTGCTGAGGGCCGATACAAGTGGCATCTGACACAGAGTTTTTGAATGGATGGCTGAAGGTGATTTTGCCGGAAAGTTCAATGCTTTTACAGAGAAATTAAATTTTCTCTTTGCGTCTGTCTAGGTTTGGATCAGGTGATAACTTTCAGTATACAAATTGGTCAGAAATACTGTATAGATTAAACATTTCTGGCAGTTTCTGTACTAGCAGCCCTGTCCTGTATTTTGGTGCCTGAGTAGGACTTGCTGCTAGGAATTGAAGTGCGGCTGTATGATTTTTACCTTCCAAATGAAGCGCAGTAGTTGACAGACTTGTCTCAGTCTGGAGAAAATACAAACGCAAAGTTTATCGCTGGCATAGCTAGTTGAAGACAAGGCTTTTAAAAGCACACATCTTTTTTACAGCTTTTGTGTCTGTATTAGGTGTTGAATTTTGATCTGACTTTTCAAGTGTGACGCAGAGTGTGATAAAGGGTTACATCTTCCAATGACAGCCTGTGCCTTCATAAGTTGTTTGGTTTCATATAGTAGCAGTGGCTTTAGATGTCAGCTGCTATGACATATCCAGCATTTTTATTGGGTAGTTTGAATTTTCAGTAAATTCTCAATGTCTAATTCAGACAAAGACTGACCTAACAATGGGCCTGACACTGTTTTAGTGGCAAAACTGTTTTTCACTGTAGCAGAAGCAGAATCTGGGCCATAACATGAAGTGCTTACATTGATTAGTATCCTTAATACCATCACAATTTTTCTGACAATTTATACTGTTAATTTGATATTGATTCTTCTGCTGAGCAGCATTAACTGGTACTTGGAGCTAATTAAAATGTTAAAAACTTGGATCCCTTGAGATTCTTCTGTTATAATTTAGTTCAGAAGTTACTCACAAACCTTTAGGATGACCTTTCTCAGGAAGTAAAGGCACACTGGTAGCAGCAAATTCTGCCCCTAATGATTGTGAACTGTCTCTGAAGTTAGGGTAAGGCATACGGTCGCGTTAACAGTGGGTGCAGTTGTGTGTGGGTGGTAGGGGCATACTGGAAGGGGCAGAGGGGAGGTCAGGAACTAATAATGTGCCAGGCATCTTAAACTGGAAAATGTAATTCCTTAGCAAGGCTAGGATTTCTTTTTCAAGTGCATATACATTCAGAAGTGGACTACTTCAATTTCTTGGCTACAGAGTAGCTTAGTTTGTGCAGAGGCAGCACTCTTATATGGGGACTCCATCTTAGTCTCCTGATGTTAAAACACATTATGTGTTATTACCATCTTTGTTTGCTTCACAGGTAATGAATACAACTCTTCAGGAACTAATGTCAGCTTTTCACATTAGGCTTCTTCAGATTGCTAGTTACACCAAGACTTTAAATGAACAGAAGATAGTTCTGTGTTAGAAGGCTTTTATCTTAATTTAGAATATTTTTACACAGCTAAATTCATCGTTGAAGGCAGCAAGCCCATTTAACAATATTCTGCTCTGCCACTGAGTGGGAAAATTGTTATTTTAAACAAAGGGAAGAAGAGAACTTGGTCTTATTACCTTATGTACTATTATCTATAAAATATTAATACTGTTTCCAGTGAGATGTGCCGAAAACCATAATCCGTAAACGTAGCCGGGATTATTCTCCTCAAATAATTATTTTAAGAGCTATAAATTAAAGTTACAACTATCACTTTTTTTTTTTTTTTTTTTTTTTTTTTTTTTTTTTTTTTCCCTGCCTAGGGCATTAAAGCAGAAGTGAATATTTCAGATGTGGTTAGGAAGATGTATATTACGTTTCTGGTAATTCAGATAAGGTTTGCCCAATACACCCCCCCAACAATCTCCTCTGCTTCCCCCTGGGCCTGGTGGGATGTTGGCTAACCTAACAGTGCCTGAAGCTAACGAGGGCATTAGTGTACGGTGCGGTGCTGCAGAGCTGCCGCACTCTGGACACTCCTGTGTGCCACGGACAGCCCCGGTTGGTACAATGCTGTACACTTCCAAGCTACTGGAGAGGGTTTCCATGCATGTTCCAATGTCTGCTTCTGTCTTGAAAACTTAGGGAAGGCTGGTATTTATGTTCATCATCACTGGAGGGAGGAAGAGATGCCAGGGTGAGCTGGTTTCACCCTTGTGAAATGCGACTGTTCCAGGTACTTTTACAGAGCTCCTCCATGACTAGATCTTTCCTCATTCAGGTATCTGTTACCCAATCAAAGTCCTGCAGTCACAAAACTAGTGTGCTGACTTAAAAACCAAGTTTTACCTCACAAGTATTTAGGGTGAAGCACTCACTTCCCTCAATAATCTCGAAATAGGAAACTATAAAAACTTTTCATTTTTTTATGTGTATGTAGTAGAGGTGCCTGGTTTCACTACAGTTTAAGTAATTCCATACCTCTTCCCACAATGTTGTTTAGTAATTTCTTGCAGCACTATCTTGTGAAACGGTCTTTTCTACATGGAGAGTACACTAGGGGGACTATTTCCCTCTTTGTTAAGTGCTATGGCAAGACTATGAATCTCGTCCTTTATACGGAGATACCAGCAATTCCCAAATTTAAATGTAGCTGATTTGCTTTGATTTGTTTTTCATATCAGAAGCCTATTCTGTTTAACATCTGTTGTATTCATCTTCTCCATAAAAGATAAACACTTGCTGCTGGGATATTTACTTTGAAGGGGAGGTTTTTGTAAACTTTGTACATGGACATTCCATCATTTCTTACCATGTTTCATTGGCCAGTATGTACCAAAGGGCTGCAGGCCGTTCAGTGCAGCAAATGCATGAGTCTCTTCTCTAATTACTGAGACTTGAAAAGGCTTGAGAAATTTGCCAGTCATGTAGACAGATATCTAAATCTGTTAGCCAGATGCTGATACACAAGATGTGTCGGACTCTTTTTATCATGTTCTTGCAAAGATGTGAGAAGGAAGTAACACCACTTTCTTCCTTCTTATTTCTCCTTCCTCGGACTGACACACAATGTCTTTATCAGGAGTGGCAATGTAAAACTGGAGTCTGCATCAGTTTCTTTTTTTCCTCTTCTGACTTTTAAACTTGTCTTCTTTTTATTTCTTTAAAGGTTCTGTTTCCCAATTAACTGCTAGCAAGAATATTTTTTTCCAGCCTTCTATTATATTTTTTAAATTATATTTTTGTGTTGCCTTACTTGTCTGTACAGACAAGGGTTTGAGTTACAAGCTGTAGCCTGATTATTTTAAGTTTTGACCTGCCAAAGAGAGCATGGATTTAAGCATGTGAATGGATCCTTAGGACTTCACTGGGATTACTTGTGTGCTTAAACTTGCTGCTTAAGCATATTACCTGATCAAAGCCTTACTATGTTGTGCTTTAACAAAACACTCAGAAACATTTGTAAGTGACTTTTGTGCTGAGCAGTGTAAAGAGATGTGTGGTTCCAGTGGTTGAAACCACTAGATAACAAACGTCTTGCATCAAAGAGGAGTATACTTCAGTATCACAGTAACAAATGACTTTTTTAACTTTCAAGTAGAAACCATATGTAGATATTAGGGCACATTGTTATTTCATATCTGTAATGTACATCAAAGATCCCACTCTTCCCCAGCTCATGCAGGCAGGTGACAGCTATTGAAGCAGTGAGAGAGAGACCAAGTAAGTAGCTCTTCCAGAATCACTGACATTGTTTGATCCACAGTGTGACAGTGAGGAGCACCTCTGTTGAGGGACTTGTTAAATCCAGACATAAACACATCACCTTGGTGAATGTCTTCAGCTGCAAAGAATCACAGGCTCTGATAAACTCAGCTTTTGATGTGAATGGGAAACTTCCAGTCAATGAAGATGTGGTATTTGCTGGATAGTATCGCTGCCAGGTAGACCTGCATGATAAATTCTGGAATCAATGTCCATCCATTGTTCAGAGACAGAAGGTTACCTAAAGCAGTGATGCAGCAATTGACATTGTCTGTAATAGGTTTATTAGTGTCAATATTTGTACATATTTAAAATTTGAACATATTTAAAATAGGAAGCTTGAGAGCCAGAGGTTGGCTTCTACTTTTACCTGTGTGTTTGAAAATACACAGTTAACGCTAATAAAAATTAAATCACTTTAGTGGAAGCTATATGCAATGTACTGTACTGGCTTGAGCAAACACTGGCTGAGATTATGAGGCCGGGGAGGAGAAATGTCCTGGCACTGCTGTCCTGGGACATCCTGCCTCTGCTTGGTGTTGTCCTGGTGAAGTGAGCAGTGTCTTACTCTCGAGGCCATTTTGTATTCGGGTCATTTTGGTGGTGCTACACTACTTTGCTGTAATCCTGGGAGATTAAGGGAGGCTGGGCACGTGCTGGTGCATTTAGAAAGGCGAGTGATTAGGGTTAGCTGTGTGGTTTTGTGAAAGCTCTTTGTGCTGATGTGGACAAAGTAGCAGCCCTGAGTGGAAGGTAGGCAGCTCTGGAGCAGTCCCCCCGCACCCTTCTGCAGCGGCTGGGTAGGTTTCAGCCAGCTTGCCTGGGGTGGATGGGGTGAACAAGCGTGAAACCACCCCAGAAAATTACAGTGGGTGTGCTGACTTCAAAGGGAGGCCGAAGGGATTGCCTTGGAGATAAGGGAAAACTGAGGATAAGCAGCCAAAGCATTTCTCTAGGTGGCAGCCTCCTAAAGGTGCCCTGCTAGATTTTGGCAGCCACTATTTTGCGTGGAAGTATGGAAAATCTTTTGTGAGGATTGTTCCTTATTTGCAATGCAATTAAAGTGGGTCTTGGTATAGTGGCAACTTGCCAATGGAGAAACTGAAAGTGCTTCCTAATGCAAGTTGCTACTTAGACTAAAGTCTCTGCATATTCTTGTTTCTCTCCCACTTTTTAAAAAGGCCTTACTACTATGTCTGTCACAGAAAATGTGTCCAAGAGCAGTGTTACAAAATGGCAATATTAGTTTGTTTTAAAACCAAGAGGCCCTCCGTGTTTGGAAGTGCTCTGTCCTGGGAAGGGCAAGCTCTGAGCATCCTCCTGCTGCTGATTCGTTCCCCTTGTCATGGAAAACTGTGATTCTCAAATTGGCTCTGGAAAGGGCCAAAGCTTGGCCAGGTCCTGGAACAGGAGGTGCATCCAAGTCCCACACATAGTGACGATCCCGATAAAGGCCTGGCTGATAACACTCAGGGAGCTGCAGGGTTTTTTTTGATGTGGCTTTTCTTGGGACTGACAATATATGCGTAGTGCCGCGCTTCAGGAGCAGAATGAAGTGTTCAAGTAATGTGCATAGTCATGCAGTTTTCTGTGCTGCTGGCTCAGCACACCATGAGTTAAGTGAAGATTATGCTTAACCTTTTATTTGCTCTTTTTTTTTTTTTTGTGCTTCTACTAACTTAGTGTTCTGTTACAATTTCCTGAGCATTGCCACACACCAAGCTTGGAAAATGAGGTGCATTTAGCCAATTTATGGCCTGACATATGTTAATTAACATTAATTACCTGCTTGAATAGTCCATTTAGCACTTATTATTAAAAAGTGGCTTGTCTACAGAAGGGGATTTTCCTTCAGAGTGAGATGTTTTGTTCTAACTTGCTTTTGATGAAGTCAGGTTGGGGTATCCTGTGTTTCTCTGCACGGCTCTACCGGTTTCCTGATGTTCCAGTTGTGTGTGTGGGATACAGTTTTACTGATAGGCACCAGCTCCTTACCCATGTGTATCTGGCATTTATTATGCAGCAGCTTAGCTTCCCAAGCAAACGAATACGTTTCCAAGCATTTTCTGCTAGTGGTGGGTACAGCTCTTGCTCATCTGCTTGAGGCAGCCGAGAAAGAGCCATGCTTCTCAGCCTGCCAGGAACTGTAGGGGCATCTGGAGTCCTGTGGTGGTGTGACCCCAGCCCCCTTGTAGGAAAGGAGTAGGAAAAAGTAGGAAAAGCTCAGGTGCGCAAGGCTGGAGAAGGGATGTAGGAGTTGCTGGGGCACATTGTGGTGCTCTGCAGGGAGGTCATTTCAGCTCTACGTGGATGATGGACTTTAGGGCTCCTGCAGCCATTGAGAGCAGGCCACTGCTGGAGTGGAGTGTGATCTCCAACAACAGCAGGAGTCTTGCTGTATTCATCAACTACATTATCTAAGTATCTCCTGGGCAGTGTGTTGGGTGAGGGTTGTCACAGATCATTGGTCTAAAACCTGTGAGGGGAGTGAGAACCACAGAGGACTTGTTTAATTTCCAAATACCAATATAAAAAAAAAAATAAAAATCCATGCCTCAATTCCCCATATCGCAGTTTCTCCTTCCTGTCTTGGGAGATTCCAGGGATGTTATGTCCTGCTTCACCTTCTTCATCATTCCCACTTGTAACACCAGCTGGAGGGTTGCATGGTGCACTTCCGTGGGAGGTGGAGGTCTGGCTCGTAGCTGTGCCAGTTTTGGCTGGGGATACAGCGTAGAGATGATGAGGCTACAGGACTGATGAAAAGCAATGCCAGCACAGTGTGAGGAGTTGGGAACAAGTGAGTGCTTGCATCGGTACTCTGCCTCATCCCTGGTGGGAAATAGCAAGGGAGATGCCTTCCGGTAGAGTTAGAGAAGAGCATTGCTTTTTGGCAGAGTGGTTTCTCCTGGTGCTGTGCTTGGTTGTGAGGTCCAGGAGGAGCTCCTCTTGCCCTGCAAAGCCAGAGTCCTTTCTTTGGGCCACCCACCTTGCATGTTTGCTCAAGGATTGATATGCTTATAATGCTGCTTTGCAGGGAATTTGTGGCAGGTTGGGAGTTAGCAGCATTGATATGTTGTTAATAACTGTCTGTGTGTGTCCTACCTGTATTTTGCTTACTGGGGCAATTTTCTTTTTCTGTATGCTGGTACATATTAAAAATAAAGGCTATTTAAATACTTTTAAAAATACCTTCTTAATATTTCACAGACAGAGAAATGCCCTTCAGTGGATTTGTTCTAGTAAAGAAATGCCTTGTGAAAATTAGCTCTTATAACAGACTTGTGCTAACAAATTGAGTGGATTGCTTGCTCTATCACAACATGCTACATACTTCAGAGCTGAATTATGGAATGCTGGGCTCTCACATGAACATGTTTATTTGGCAAGGTATTATTTTGCTTTTCTTCATTATTTTTCCCTGATGGTGAAGTTTCTACTTGCTGCATGTAAAGAGAGGCATGAGGACGGTGCATGCTGGTATAGAAGGGTAGAGGCAGCCCACGGGCCATTGTCAGAAAAACTGGTGGAGGAAGGACCACTTGAAGCAAGGAGGATGCCGTGTGGCACTGACAGCTGGTCTGTTAGGGCCTTCGCAGTGTGTGCCTCCAGTTTTGGGAGTCAGGAGGCTGTGGGTGCAGGGCTCAGCCTGTGCAGCCTGGGGCTGCCATACACCTGAGTGCTGCCTCTGGTCAGGTGCATGTCCCTGGGCTGAGTCACTGGATCACGCCACTTCTGCGTCCCTTCACCCACTGCCCATGCCGAGGTGAAGGGTGGGTCTGTGCTGAAGTCTCCACGCCAAAATCCAGTTGAGAGCTCTGGAATGAGGGCAGGAAGCAGGAGCCATTTTTCTCCTTTGACACCTGCTTCTGAGGCTGCCTTCACACTCTGTGTTGTGCTGTGGGTCTGCCTGGGGGCTGCTCGTAACCCAGCCCTCAGCCTTGCAGTGTCTTCAGGCCAGCCTGTCTCCCTATCCCTGGCCTGCTGAGATCTTTGTCTCTCTCTAGGGAGCAGCGGAGGCCGTGGCACTCCCGGGATTGTGATCAGTGGGTGGGACTCAGTCCTAGGAAAGAGTTTTCAGTAGGTTTGCTGGCTCCTGAGCCACATGAGCAGAAAAGGCAGGTCTGGGCTGTTTGCCAGGACTTGAACAGGGAGGTAACATCTGCTTATCCCAGCCCTAGAGGAGTGGGAGACAGCAGATAAGTCAGAAGAGTGATGAGGACAGACGGCGGTGTGCAGTGGGAGGACAGATAGAGGAACACCCAAAAACATCAGGATGTGTCTGCTGGGGTTTTGCTCTGTGCCCTGGCTGCTGTGACTGCTCAGTTTGCAGTGGGAATGAAAAAGAGTTTGCCTGGATGTAGGTTTATGACAATACAACTTTCACGAGTAGATGAAGAGGGCAGGTCTGAGTCTCATCCCTGTTAAAGGCCATGTTAAGTCAGGAGCACACATTTGCATTAGTGCTAGACAGACTCAAGCCGGCAGTGCCAAAAATCCTGATTACAGCTGAGCCTGAGCCCCGTGTGAGAACTGAGTATGACCAGGGAACGTTAGTAAGAGTGTCATACTTAAGTAAGCAAAGCTTTGTTTAAAAATGTATTAATTACCTAGTAATATCTAATACAAGCTGCTCTCCTAGTCTAGACAGTCAGCACCTCTGACTCTGGAGGCAATTTGTCCTGATAACTTAGTGTTTTCTCATGCTGTATCATGTTGGTTTCTTTGTGTTTTCCAAAATAGGATGCAGAAGAATAAATGTATTATTCTAAAGAAATAATTTTAGGACATGGGCTGAATTCCAGGGCCATATTTGTTTTATCTAGAATGTGGACTGAATTGTCTTGATATGTATTCACATAGCAGTGCTTTTAATTCCTCTGGTATCTGGTATCTTTTTCTCTCCATGCTATCTCTTCAAACACGTATTGCAGCTCTCCAAAGACACATTGTGACCAAGGTTAACCCCACTTTCTTACATGAAATTTGCAGTGTAAACATACCTTTAAATGTGAGACTTAATCCAGATCAAAAGTTTCCAACTTTGTGTGAACCTCAATCTTGTATAAATATATTTGCTAATACTTCACGGAGGATTTATCAGTTTCATGTATTAAGTTCTAGATATGCTTTAGTACATAAAATTTGGCATCTGACAAGTGAGAGCAGCGCTCAAGAATGTCTTATTGTGAATGTTTCACAGGCTCCCACATTATCACCATTTTTGCTCTTTGGTTTTGTGTAGAGAGCAGTGATGTGGTTTCCTGAAAGCCTATAACTTACTGTTTGTTCTGCACAACTGCTCTGGACCTTGACTAATTTTCAGAGAATGTTTTTTTTCCAGCAATTTGTACAAGAAGGTGACGCCAGTTCAAGTCTTGTCCTGAGATGCTTGTAAGCTGAGACATGTAGTGCTGCTGTCCCTGTTTTTGTGCAACACGATCTATTATGCCTAAGAGTTTCACTATATGGGGGAACTCAAAGCCGTT
Source organism: Pseudopodoces humilis (assembly GCF_049639895.1). Classification (NCBI taxonomy): domain Eukaryota; kingdom Metazoa; phylum Chordata; class Aves; order Passeriformes; family Paridae; genus Pseudopodoces; species Pseudopodoces humilis. The sequence goes on along the minus strand of NC_142202.1, from coordinate 69,641,660 downwards.
TGTGTGAGATGTCAGGTTTCAGAGTGAATGATGCTTCTTTAGTATGCATCAAGACCTACAATGGGAAGCTGCTGACCCTTCTCTGCCTTTTTAGGACAAGAACTTTGGCACTGATAATGATGCTGCCACTGAGGAGCTGTAAAAACTCTGAAGCATTTTTTGAATTCATAGCCTCAGCCATGTATGTGTCCCAGATAATTGGGCTACATCTAAAATCTTCAATTTGCAAATGGAAGTCATGTCAGAGCTCTGCATGAATTGGGCCAGAGGTTTCCAGCCTAGCTTGTGCAGCAGCCAGAAGCTCCAGCCTAGTATTACGATGATCATGATGTTGACAATGTGATTTTCACTTCCCATGGCATGTTGAGATTTATTTCCTGCCCCAGTGCTCTTGCATCCTGGTTCATGCATGGCAAAAATACTTCTGATTAAAATGTTCTAGAAAGTTTGCATGCTTGGGGTAGGAGAGAAATATTTTATGAGGAACTGTTCTATATAAAGCTATGGGGAAGGGAGCTGTGTACTTAGGAAGGTATTTGAAAATCAATAGTGAGGCCATTTTCCATACAAAAAAAGAGGGGAAGTGTGTAGTCCATAAGGTAGTGGCATACGGGCCTGGGAGGAGGAAGGATTCCATGAGCTAGCAGTAGGGTGTAAATCAACCTGATGTATGTTCATAGACATCTGATGTCTACTGGGCCTAGTGGGGTAGCTCAAAGCAGGTGGAAGAAGCATACTGTTTACCTAATTAGAAACATAAATAAAATCTTTCCAACATTCTTCTAAATTAAAATGCATTTGAAGCATATGTCAGATTTCTCACATCCAGGAAAGATCTCTTAAAACCCCGCCGTTCCTCATGAAGGCTGTTTCTAGCCCACTTTCTTCAGGGCTCTGCCAGGTAACAAATCTTCTTGGAAGATGGAGTGGGTGTTCATTGGCAGCTGGAGGTACTGGGGTTCTTCCTGAGCGCACCTGTACTGCTTTTTAATCAGAGGGAAAAGGCCTATTGTTTGAGATGATAGACCAGGGAATTGGAATAACAAAAGAAAATTATCATTGTTGAAATCATTGAAGACAGGATTTCACCTCTGTATTTATTGAGAAGTCAGTGATGGTGGGAAGCAGGGCCTGGGCTGCCGTACAGTCAGAGCAGCTTCATATCTCCAGTGTATTTTAGACACCAAGGAGACAATGATGATGCTAATTGCAAGAGAAACTACTTAACTGCTTTGTATTATGTGTGAAATGAAGGGGGAATAACGCTGATTGAATGACCTATTTTGACTTTCTCAGTATAATATGTTTAATGTTTTAGTCTTTTTCTGGAGAGTGAATTATAATTTTATCAAATCCTGCTGGAAATTAATATGTTGCTGGGCAAAGTTATTTTATCCTTGCGGTTTTAACTGTGAAGTTACATCTTGCCACTTGACTTGGTGGCAGTTTTCTCTTTCAGTTGGAAAGGGCTTTTGCCATGCAACACAGCAACAGTAGTACTTTTTGTTTTATACAAAGTAGGGACCTGTCAGGAGGAATATAAAATAGGGCACTGAAGTAGTCTAATTTAGAAGGAGAAAGGGCATAAATCTCCACCTCTCTCAGATGACAGAAGGCCAAAGTACAGCAGAAATGTTTCCCTGCTTGTAAAATGCCAGATGCCAAATGTAAAATACCAGAGAGGTTGCGCTGTTAAAGGCACAGCTGTATCTAGCCTCCTTACATGTTTTTCAGACTTATTTTTGATGTGTAAGGGGATTCTTAGACAACGAAGCAACTCTGTTAGGGTCTTCTCTGCTTATTGTGCTGTTACAGAAATTGTTTGCTGTTTTGGACTAGTGTCAGGCAGAATAATACTGAATAAGTCCCAGATGAATGTGGGTGGTGAAAAGAGAAAAATAATTTCAAATAAAGAGGTGCATTATCAGCTGAGCAGCCAGTGTTGATCCTATGGTGCTGAAAAATGAAAGCAGGAAAAAGGGTTCTTTTTTTTTTTTAAAATGTAAATTTTAGCTGAAAAATCTGTTCTGACCAGAGTTTGGTATTCTACTTAAACTTGCAGCAAATTGGCATTGGTGCAGCAGTGCTGTGAAGTGCTCAGAGGGAGAACAGAACTAGGAACAAGCCTCCAAAACTTGAGAGGATCTTCAGATTCCTTGTCCATTTTGGACAGCATGACCTGTAGCGTCACTTGCAGCTGCTGGATTCAAGAGTATAAATAGTGAAAAGAACACTGATTTGGCCAGGATAAAATGTTCATTTTGGGTTTTTCCAACAGCTGTGTCAGGACTTAACCCTGGCAAAAGCTTCTCACGTGTCATTTCTATTCAGGCTTGTACTAAGCATGTGGAATGACAATGTTCTCTAATTGAAAGAAAAAAAAGAGGAAAAAAGTAGTAAATTGAGAAATAGTGTGTATTTGGTGTCTTCTCAGTCTGAAGGAAAAACACTGCTTGAACTGTATGATAGCAGTTGTTTGAGAAATTAAGTATGGATTTCCTTCAATTGTAGTTGAATCATGACATCTTACTAAATTTATCCAGTTTTGAGTGCCTGCTTTCTGGTTTGACATTTTTGTTGGTGGCCGTTGGTTCTGTTTGGCTTAAAAAAAACAAGAAAGCTTTTCATGGCCATAGAGGTGGTATTTTCCTTATTCTTTGCAGGAAAGTGTATCGTGTGTCAGCCCATGAATTCTTCCAGGTGGTTACAGACTTGTGGGGTTTCTCCCTACAAGTACTGCAATGCAGTGGGTAGGTTTGAGCAATGCCAGTGATGGGTTTTCCCCATTTTCTAGGAGCTGCCAGGGAGATTTTGCACAGTTTGACCACGAACTATCGATCACTGGAGTATCTCTGTTGATAGTTTTCACTGTTCAGTTAAGGGCCAAGCAGAAGTACTAAATAAGAACATTCTTTATTTATCCAAAAATCTTCTCTGAAAAAAATGTATCCATATAAAAGTCAAGTGATTGGGAAGTACAAAATGTCAGAAATGAAGTTGCCTATAATACTTGAAATTACTTCTGCTGGCTGTGACACTCTTACTAGTAAGGAGCTCACAGGCTCTATCCGCCCCCACTCTCCTTGTTGGGCTGGATCCTCCAAGGGGTACTCAGGGTCTCAGCTCATCCCCTGTGCTCTCTCTGTGGGCCCTGTGCCATAGATGTTGCACTTGGCTCTGAGTAAAGAAATATGCCCTTGCTGGTGTGCTTGTCTGTGTCATTTGCCTCCTCAGTAATCATAGGCTTCCCTGACAAAACACTGTTCCCAGCACCATAACTTCTTCTCCCCTCCCCAAGCTCCTTACTATGTTCTCTTATCCCAGTCTCTTCTTCTGTGACTCCCTGTCTTTCTCCATGCATCCCTCCTTCCTTTTCCTGTGATCTTCCATGCCTCTGCCCACCCCACTGGTTTTTGTATCTGTTTTGCTTGTCCAGCTTGTCTGTTTTTTCAGTCCAGCTCTCCATTCCACATTTCTGCCCTGCCCTAGGATTGTGTATTTCCTGTGTCTTGCTTGCCTATCCTGGACCACTTATCCTGTTTCTAATCCCAGTTTCAGGTCAGGTTTCCAAAGTTGTTAGTGCAGAGGAATAAACAGGGTTTTGTAGTAGGAAGTGTTGGACAATACAAGGTGTAGGTGGGGCTCACAGCACGATCTATAATTTAGAACACTGTTTATATTTTTAACTGATCCACCCTTAGGTAAGCAGTCCTGGTGCTGTCAGTGTACAAATCCTTAGTCATTTGGATAATTCTGTTCCTTCTGCTGATACTGGGTAGTGAGAGGTTGCTCATTGTGTAAGAGATGGAGGATCCTGTCTCAGAGACACTTGTATGTCTTCTCTGTAGCCTGATCTAGATGCCAAATTGCATCTGAGGTTCTACAATTCATAGGGTTACTGAGCTGTCCCTGAAGTATTTAATGGTATAGGTAGTAATTTCTCTTATTTCCATGGTGAGGGGATGTTCCTTTTTCCTTCCTTATCTGTGAAAAGAGAGGAGACATTCAAGTTCCTCACTGAAAAAAATAGAAGGCATGAAAGTGTACAATCCATAGTCATAGCATATTCT